>NC_046658.1:112652221-112670814 GCF_010883055.1 Belonocnema kinseyi | reverse complement strand
TTTCAACCAAGAAAATTAATTTCTATACAAAAAAAAAACGAATTTTCAACTAAAAAAAAAAGAAAAATTGTCAACCCAAAATTGAATAGTTAAATTTTCAGATAAGAATTAATGTTCAACCAAAGAAGTAAATTTTCAACTAAAATGGTGGGATATTCAACCAAATTGTTTATTTCGGTTTAAAAAAATTTCAAACAAAGTGATGAATTTTCGACTAGAATAATGAGTCTTCGAATAGTTGAATTTTAAACAAAAATGATGAATTTTGAAGTAAAGCGATAAATCTGTAAATGTAATAATTGAATTATAAACAAAAAATTGAATAGTTAAATTTTCAGTTAAAAAAATTAATGTTCAACTGTAGATGAATTTTCAAATCAAATGATAGTATATTCACGTTTAATATTTATTTACTGCCAACCAAAAAGTTTGATTAAAAACCAAAAGGATAAATTTTAAAACCAGCAAATTCATTTTCTATCGAGGACGACTCTACCAAGCAATTGATTTTTGAATAAAAAAAATATCAATTTTCAACAAAGAATAGAATAGTTAAATTTCTAGTTAAGAAATTAATTTCAAACAAAACTGATCAAGTTTAAACGAAAAACAACAAATAGAATAGTTAAATATTCAGTCAAAAAATTAATTTCTATGAAAATTGACGAATTTTCAACTAAAATGCCGGTAAAGTTAGTTGGAATAGTTTCATTTTCAGTTTAGATTTCAAGAAAATAATTTTCAACTAAAAATCAAAATAATTTTGAGGAAAATAGTGATATTTTCAAACAAAGCAATACATTTTTAACTAACTGTAATAGATGAATCTTGAACCTTCAACCATTTAGATTCATTTGCAACCAATAAGATGCTTTTTTAACTAAAATGATAAATATTTGACAGGAATATTTAAATTTTTAACCAAAAAGAATAGTTCTTAACAAAAGAATTTAAATTTGGACTGAGTGGTCTTATTCTCAGACAAAAAAATGAGTTTTCAAACTAGAAGATTAATTTCCACACAAAAACATCAACTAATTTTATTTTTTTTTTTAAATTCTTCATAAACAAAATTAATTTGAGCCAACGGAAGAACGAATTTTCAACAAAAATAATTTGCAATTTTTTATTTTAAAAAATTAAATTCAACCAAAAACGGAGACTTTTCAACATGAGTTGAATTTTCAACTTGGAAATATTTTTCAGTCAAGAGAAACAATTGCAAATAAATTGTTAAATTATCAAGCATGAAGATAAACTTTCAAACTGGAAAATTAATTTTCTACAAAAAGGAACGAATTTTCAACAAACTACATTAAATTTTAACCAGATATATAGATACACAAATTCCCTGAAAATTCCAGGTGATAGAGGTAGAGTTCACATCCTGATTATAATTTAAAAAGACATCTAAAATTATATAAAAAAACTTCAATCTTTATCCCCTATCTATTTTGTTTTTCTCAGAACATAAAAAAACCAACAATGGTCTTGGGGTTAATTCCAACATCATAAATCTGACAAAGAAAATTTTAGCACCGTATGGTGGTCATATTTACGAGGACAGCGATACCGAAAGGGAAATAAAAACAAAAAGCGAACCCTTCGAGTCGTTGACACTCGTAAAATAACTCATAAAAGCGCACGTGCTACTTTGGGAAAGCGTCCAAAAAAATCTACGAAAAAGTCCATCTGGAATGCACGGGACATTTGCTAGCGTGACTTTCTCTCTTTAGAAATTTAAAAAATTGATGATAATACCAATAATGTCTGATTTTGAGAAAGCATATTTAGGAATTCACGTGAACTACGTTGCGGGCGATTTAAAAATAACCCGGAAAAAGAAAAGAGTAGCGCCCTTTTTGATGACAACTGCGTAACAATGACCTTCGAGTGCGAATTTGGTCTTGGGATTTATATTTAAATGCGACAACTCATCGCCGATGCACTGCGTGAAAGTTCGCTTTGCGATTACGATCATTATAACGGTCGTTGACCGGCGTTATGACAAAAATAATTGTCACTAAAACACACAGGGTCGTAATTGCCCAGCAGTGGTTCAGTGAGTGAAATGATGAAGTCAAAGGTGTGAAGTGCTATTTACTGCTAATTGTAAGCGTGCTGAAGCTAAAAAATAGATATGCGATTTTAGAATGCAAGAGAGAGAAAGTCAAGTGAGCGAGCAGAGGCGCGACTTGCTGTTTTAGAAACAAGAGAACGAAAAACGAAGAAAAGAATAATCTCCTTGAATAAGCAGAGTAAGCACTCAACGCACGTGTGTTAGTATAATTATGGGTGTGGATGAAATATATAACACAAAAAATTAATGACACTCATCTAAACTATGCTAATATTGCGAGGAATGTCGCAAATGTGAAAATACGATTCGAGGTTAACCCGAAAGTTTCTAATCACGACGGAATTAAGCCCGAACTTCATACACTTCTCAGGATAAATTGTGAACCAGAAATATACATGACATGCCAAATACAAAGAGGATTTTCACTTAAATACTAAAGTTTCACAACAGATAGAACAATCGACACATTTGGGGAATTAATTAAACGCGTAGTTGGGCAGTTTTTACGACGGACATACCTGTCAGATATAGCACACTAACTAAACACAAATATAATGTAATTTTTAAAAGTTATAAACCTTATTGGTATTCGCCTCTCCGTTGCTCTGGTCACCTCGGCTGCTGCGCCACGAATGTGTAGTGTGTACAAATGTGTTTTGTGTATGTGCTTTAGAGGATAGGCCATTTACGGGTTTGCGGAGAGTAGCCAACATCGCCGAACAAAAGTTACTAGATTGGCGCGAAATTCAATATAGAAAAATTGCATTTTTTTCATGGAATCGTTCAGAGTATTTACAAAATATATAATTTATTCTTAAATGTGTGACTTCAGAATCTTATTTTATTAACAAATTATATTACCAGAACAAAAACATTTGTTGCGTTTAATGAATTCTAAAGTTTAATTTAGTTTCATAAATCTAAATTAGATTTCGAACATTATGCATTTTTCGCAGAATATGCATATTTTAAAATAAATTCTAAAACATAAGAAATAAGACTAGTTTAAATCGGTAACAACTTAACTTCTAATGTTTTTGGTAAATATAAAAAAATAATAAGTGAAGATGAAAAAATAAATAATTTGTATAAAACCATCACGTAAAAGTGAAAACATGCAAAGAAGTGTGGAAGTTGTTTTGACTACTTGTCAAAATTGATTAAAATGACTTAAGGGTCCCTCAAATCTTATTAGACGCTTCGACTAAGCTTCGATAGTCCTTTAAAAGTTTAAAATACAAAAATACTTAAATTTTTAACAAAATAATTAGATTTTCAGCCAAATACTAGAATTTGTAAGCAATAGAGGCGCATTCTGAACCAAACAATGTAATACTAGAATTTTAAAATAAAAATGATTAATTTGCAAACAAAACAAAATTAATTTTGAACCAAAAAAGATTAATTTTTAACAAGATAGTTGTATGACCAACAAAATAATTCATTTTTGAATCAGGTAGTAAAATTTTTTAATAAAAAGATTAAAATTGTGAACCAAAAATAAGGTAGTAGCCTTTTCAAGGAAAAAGAATTAACATTCAACCAAAAAGATGACGTGACTACCAAAACATGAATATTTAATTCAAAAACACAGATTTTATATCCAAAAAGACGATTTATTATCCAAACAGTTAAATTTTCGGCAAAAAAAAGAATGACTTTGTAAAGAAACATTTGAATTTTCAGTAAAATAATAAAATTTAGATAAATTCAAAACCAAAAATATAATACTAAACTTTAAGAATAAAGGTAATTAATAATTATCAACCTAAAATATGTATTTTGAACAAAATAAATAAAATTCTAACTAAATAGTCTAATTTTTAACAAAAAAAGATGAATTATGAAACAAAAATATAATAATAGACTTTTAAAATAATAATAATTAAATATCAACGAAACAGTTACATTTTAAACCTAAAATATAACTTTTTAACCAAATATTTGAGTTTTAAACAGAATAATTACATTTTCAACCATTAATTAGAATTTTTGACGAAGAGTTGAATTCTAAACCAAAAATATAGTAGAAGGGTTTTCAAGTAAAAAGTGTTAATTTTCCAACAAAAAACATGAATTTCCGACCAAAAAAGTTGGAAACATTTTTGCATGTAAAACAATAAACAGCAAATTAAGTGTACACGTATGAAATGGAAGGTACTAACACTTTTCAATTGAACATTTTTTAATGAAATGCAGAAATACTGCAAAATTTAGGACTTTTATAAATTATAAGGTTCAAAGATTCAGATTAAATTCCAAAAATACAAATCCACGTTAACATTTTCAATACTCTAAATTAAAGAATCAAGGAATGTACTTTAAAAATGTTCAAAATTATATGTTTTAAAGTAATTTTAAGCTAGACAATTTAAAAATTTTTAAATAATTTTTTTTAATAAACAATTTTTTAAATTAGAAGTTAAATTATTTCCATTTTAAACAGTTTAAGCATCCTTTAAAAACTTAAACAATTCATTACAAAACATTGCGAAATCTAGAAGTGGTTTTATATTTTTCCAAATTTAAAATCTTTGTTGAAATTTTTTCGAAACGTTTAAATAGATTTTTAAATGAATTGCATTTTTCCTATAACTTTTAGAAAATCCTACAAATTAAAAAAAAATCCCTAAAATTTGAATTTATGAATAACAATAGGAACACTTATTATTTAGAAGTTGTAAAAATATCAAAATTAAATTTAGAACTTTAAATTATTTCAAATAATTTAAACGAAGTATGTACAAACAAAATGTGTGCATTTAAAACAAAATGCAGATTTTAACCAAAAAATTTAGAAACTTTTTCTGAATTGTGAAAGGCTTAAAAAGAATAAAAACATTTTCTTAAGATTCCTAGGAAAATTGAAAATGATTTTTCATTTTGAAAGGTTATTGTAACAGAAAATTTAAAAAGATTTTAAGAGATTTCCAAAATGATCAAAACAGAACCTGGAAGATTTTAAGGATTTTTTTAATTTGCAGGAATTTCCAAAATTTGTAGGGAAAATTCGGTTAATTTTAAAATATATTTCGAAGCTCTAAACAAAAATGTTAACACACTTCTTTTCAATTACTTGAGTGTTCAAATGCTATTTATACGTTCAAATTTTACAATTTCACTTAAAAATTTTTAAAACAGAACGATTTAAATTGTAACGTTAAAAGTTGAAAAGTTTTTCGAAATTCCACCGATTCAAAGCTTTCTATATAAAACAATTCAGTTTCAAATTGTTTACTTCTACAAATATTTGTGTTCAATTTACTCGTCTTAAATGAACAGGGAAATTTTTAATGACTAAGAAAACTAATAAAAATAATATATATTAATAAATTTATTTATTCAATTTAATATAAAAAATAATATAAAGGTAGACCTAAAACTTTGAATTAAAAAATATTTTATTGATGAATCATTAAAGTTGTTATTTAAAAATAAAATTATAGGAATAAATAATATTATATTAATCTCAATTCGTATTAAGACTTTCGAATTCAAACAGTTTCAATCTGGAAATTCTCAAATTTTGAACAGATTTACAATCGTTTTTTGAAATCAATTATTGTTCAGTTTTGTATACTTCAATTATGTACAAAATTGTTGAGATCAAACTTGGGCAAATTTTTCTTCTGAAAATTCGTAAAATTCCCGGTCATATGCCGGTTTCCCGGTCCAGCGGCCACCCTGATTATAATTAAATTTAGATAAATTAGATTAATTTTAAACAAAAAATATATTAGTAGACTTTTCAATGAAAAATAATTCAATTTCAAACAAAAGATGAAATTTCCATCCAAAAGGACGAATGTTCAACAAAGTGGTAGAAATTTTGACCACAAGAGTTGAATTCTGAACCAAAAAATAGACTTATTGAGTTCTATTAATTCAGTTCTCATACAGGCGAAAGAACGTGTAAAATCTGATTAAGAATAAAATTTTAGAATTATTTCCAATTCATGAAATAATAAGCAAATCCGTTAAATGACTTGATATTCAATTACAGAAAAATATAATGTAAAATACTGTTAATCAATACTGAAATAATTAACTGTTTATGTGGCTAGAGCTGTAAAAAAAACGATATAAAATCACAATTCCAGCTTTAATAAGATAAATAGATATATTTTACCCTAGATCTCAACATTTCTTTTTGTAGGGTTCAATAGATTTTAATTTATTTTTGGACATTTCGGCTAAATGAATCAAGCCAAAGCACATTAAAACATTTTTATTCAGTCAGTAAGAAGCATTCTACACAATAATGATAAGAACGTAATAATAATAATAATAATAATAATAGATGATAAGAATAGATAATGACAATAATAATCATTCAGTATAACCACTTGTATCATGCGGGTAAAATCTTTCACTCGTCGACTTATCGTACTGTATAAACGATTAAAAACTCACCAATCAACCAAGTATGATACATTCGTTAGACTATGAATGTAGTCAATAAATTATTCCTATTTTGTCTTGCTGCAAAGATCTCATCTTACAGCAAAGTAACTGGTTTTGTAGATCTATTTTTATTATGTTTTATAGAGTATGTTCGTGACTATGTTTACACCGTCGTTGTTTATAGTTTATTTATGTAGTATCTCACTAAATTCTCTTATAACAGTCCACTTTTGCCCTTTGACAAACATCAACAACCTAAGGCAGATATATCGTTACGCGGATAAATCGCTGCATTTTGTGTACCATATGAAGTGCAAATGTTCCGAGAAAAATCAAAACTACAGTAATAAAATTCTATTTCGACGTATAAAATCTCTGAGTAAAGGCTATATTTTAACAGTGTAAACATAATCACTCGGGCTTTTTCATTACAGTAAATCCATATTCTATTGTTTTGAGGTAGTGACTTTAATGTAATCCTATTATTTTCTTCCTGCTATATATTGTGTGCGGATATGTGTCTGGTAATTCTTCACTCCCGAACCCTTTGCCACAAGTCCAAAAAGTTAAAAATTTATCGACAAGGAAATAAATCCATCGAAATCGACATACATATTGCATACACAATACGGTGTACGCATATGAGCAACAATCTATTCGATTTTCAAACGCACCATTTTTTCAATAATCGATTGTTTTTCTTTCTTATTGCATAAAATATTTCGCTCCCACATTATCATTTTTCAGTTTTGGAACCCTGTCCACTGGGAATTCAATTTGGACTCATAGTGATCAGCTCATTGTCAGGCGTGTTTTATCGAAAAAAAGCAGCGAGGCGAAAACGCCGAACACCGAAGAAAAAACTTGGCACTCTCTGACTCTGTTAATTCAACTAACTAATAATACTTATCATTAATAGTAACTATTTATTAAACTAACATTCTCCTATCAGCCTATATGTGACTAATCATCTGCGACTGCAACCAACACCTGTGTAAAACAAAAACAGCATTAACGCGTGCCAAACCTTCTCATGCTCATAAGGAAAGGTTGCGGGATGTGCGTCGCTCATTCGACTGGGGCTTTACAGGACAAAAGTACAATAAAAATCCATTACAGGGTTGTCTACTCAAATCATGGAAAAAAATTCCCTGTCATTTCTTTTTAAACAATCGACTCGAAATCAAAGATTCGAACGAAATTAAAAAGCATTTTCTGATATTTACTAATTAAATCTGTAAGTTCAATTTAATTTAGCTGTAAAATATGCTAAGTATTACATATGAGTCAAAAATAATGCAACTAAGGAGGCACAAAGTCAAAATTATCTTTCTTCAAAGTTTTGTGCCCAAAGAAACAAAAAGTAACGCAACGAAACTTTTCGTTAAGTTTCTTTCTGTTCTTGTCTATATAAAATATAATTACTAGATAAGTTTGACATTATGTCTTCGTAGCCTTATTATATTTTCATACGTTTCTAGACTGAGCTCAATTTTTAGCCAAATTATTTATAACTTATCAAAATAATGTTTTTATTTTCTTAGTTTCTAGGGATTCAATTAATGTTTAATTTAGAAAGCTTTGAAAATTAAATAAAATGAAATTAATAATTTCTTGAATTTGTCCCTAAAGTCCATGAATTTCATAACAATTCAAACAAATTTTTATTTTATCCTCTTAATACATAAAAGTCAGTAAATATTTAGGTAAAATTGATATGGGTTCTATATTAAATTCTATTTAAACCGCTTCAAATTTATAACTTCAATTATCAACCAGATTAATTTTCTACCAAAAAAACTAGTTTTCAACGAAATACATGAATTCTCAATCAAATAGTTAAATGTCCAACAAAAAATCATTGATTTTCATCCAAACTGTTGAATTCCGAACTAAAAAAGGATCAACTTTCAACCAAAAATGGAATACAGAAACTTTCAGTTAAGAAAATTAATTCGCCGCACAAAACAACTAATTTACAACCAGAGTAATGAATTTTCAACTAAAATGATGAATCATCAATTGGTATAGATTAATTTCAAACCAATCAGATGAATTTTTAACAACAAAGTTCACTTTCAACCAAAAGGATGAAATTTCAACAAAACCTACGAATATTGAATTTAAATTCTTGAATTTTCAACCGATAAGATTAATTTTCTGAAAAAATACTATTTTTTTTTATCAAACTATATGAATTCTCAATAAAATATATAAGTTTTAAACAAACAAAAGATCTATTATCAACCAAATAGTTAAATGGTACCCTAAAGACATCAGTTCAACGCATGAATTTTCAACTTCAATCATGAATCATCAACTGGAATAGATGAATTTTAAACCAAAAAAATAATAAATTTACAACTAAAATGATGAATCTTCAACTGTAATAATTGATTTTTAAACCAAATAACAAAAAATCAATTTGACCAAAAAATACGAATTTTCATCTAAGAAAGATCATTCTTCAGTCAAAAAATTAATGTTCAACCAAAAAGATGAATTTTTAGCTAAAATAATGGAATCTCCAACTGGAATAGTTCAATTTTCAGTAAAGAAATTCATTCAATCATTCATTCAGAAAAAACCGAATTTTCCATCAAATAGCTCATTTTCAATAAATTACCTAAATTTTCATTCCAAAAAAGAAAAATATTTTTATTTTTAACAAAAAACAGTTGAATTCAACCAAAAAATATGTCTTCTTAGTAAAAGTTGAATTTTCAACTGAGAAAAAATTTTCAGTCAGGAGAGAACAAATTTCAAAAAAAAAGCTGTTGAATTTTTCAAACAAAATACTTCAATACAGTGATTCAAAGCTACTTTACCAAAGAAGAATTATCGTTGTTAAATTTCATATTAGAATTTTGAAAAAATGAGCATACTATCGACAAAATTCCCTGATTAAAAAAAAAATCCCTGAAATTTCCAGGTTTTCCAGGTGCCTACTTTTTTACTTTTTAATTCGATGTGAAGCCCCAGTCGAATCAGCGACGCACATCTCGCGACCGCTCCTTGTCAGTGTTCAGACTTAATGACTCTTCAATCTCGATTCAACTGCTGATGATGATAGTCTTGCCAGCACTTACAAATAATGCCCAGCAATTGTGCTATTTTGTAAAAATTTTTAACTATTACTTCAAGAATAATTTATCACATTTTAATCTTTGTCACAGATCAGCAAGAAAGGGACCCATGTAACGTCATGCCCAACCAGCTGGCTCTAACGACGAACGCCTTTGTAAAAAATAGAACTATGGATGATCGAGCCACCGGACGGCAAATAAAAAACGCCTCACGGAAGCTGCTGCGAATCACTCCCTGCGAAATTTCGTTAAATAGTACAATTTCATTACAATTTTCTTTTCCCAGATGCCCAAAACTTTTACCCTCAACTTTCAACATTTCTCGAACGGAAATATTAGAAAGTGGAGAGTATGAAGTGTTAAAAAGCACCCGGAGGGTTATATGAATTGAATCTGGTTTTATAGACTGGCCTGTGATTCCAAAAGACATCCGAAAAAGTAGAATACCAAGAAAATTTCCCTAACAAAAACAGCGGGAGTGATACTCGCGTTAATCTTCTCCCTAAATTTGTACTTTTACGTTACATGCTCCCTCTCTCTCCCTCTTTTAAGAACAGAAAGTCAGTGAATAAAGAAAGAATTTGAGAAAACCTTCACATCAATTTTGAATTTTGACACATCCACGTTATCGCTTACGTTTACTATGAATATAAGCTTTACGATATAACTGAAAATCAAACAATTAACACACTGCACAAATATTAAAAAAAAAAGAAACTTAACGCTAGTTCCAACGGAACCACAGTGAAATCTAATAGCCTCAACATTTTACCAGGGGAAAACACGAACGAAACATACACGTAATGATCGAACTAGTAACTACATTCCTATCCTAAGACAGCGAGAAAATCCAAAGACATTTGATGCCGAATAATCTTGTATCAGTTTCTAAAGTTTCATTGATTAATTTCCCTTTTTTTCCTAACACGATCGCTAGACGATAATCAGAAAATTTTGGTTGAATGTCTTGTGATTTTTACGCTCTTGTAACAATTAATTCAGTATCATTGCTCCTGTTGCGCTTTTTTTTCTTCATTTTTTTGTTTCTTTTGTTTTCTTTCTATAGTCGAAAAAGTCTGGACAAAGCAGAGAAATTCTGCTTCGGACTCGACATACGGCATACAATTTCATATTATGGAACCGGAGTATGTTGTTTAGCTTACGCATAAATATTTGTTAAGTGTAAAGTAAATTCTTTGATAGTGCAATTTGTTCTTGGGAGGGACTTTTGTAATCCGCCCCGACGAAACAGACGGCTCCAGAGTTAAAAATGTTGTCAGACAACAGTTCAAGATTAAAACCATTAGTAACTATAATTATCAATTATGCGACCATTACGATGTCTTATATCATTATAAATTACCTTCGCGCTTTCATCGACAGTTTCTTTTGCTTATCGTTTAAGTTTAATCGTTAATTAATTAGCGTAACTTAGTAACGAGAGTATTATTGGCATTGGGACTGCCAGGAGGAGACGAAGTAAGTTTTTCAGCGCTTTACCTTCTTTTTTTTTATGCTCCTTCGGACGAGTTGATTAGTGGTGTCGTTTCTTTTTGAAACCTGAAACAATTGAATGGCTATGATTAAAATTATTTCTAATAAGGAAATATTCTTAAAAAGACATGCTTTTTGGTTGACAATTCAACAGTTTTGTTCAAAATTCGCCCGTTTGGGTTAAAAATTCAGCTCTTTCGGAAAACATTAACTATTTTTTCTGAAAATTTATCTTTTTCAAGTATAAATATTGTTTCTTTCATGAAAAAGATGCAACTGTTTTTTTGAAAATTTAACTATTTCCTAGAAAATTTACTTTTTAATTAAAATTCGTATTTTTGTGTTTGAAGGCCCATTAAAATTTTTTTGGTATGAAACTTTAACTCTTTTTAGAAATTTTTTTATTTAAAACTTCAACTGTTTTAGTAGAATTTTCATTTTTTTAGACGAAAATGCAACTGTTTGGTTGAAAATTGAAAAATTTAACTATTTCTATTTTAACTCTTTTTTTTAACTGTTTTTTTAATTTACAAATTCACCTGTTTGAATAGAATTTTCATTTTTCTTGAACAAAAATGCAACTGTTTGGTTGAAAATTTAACAATCTTGTTAAAAAGTAATAGTTTTTGGTTAAAAATTCGACTATTTAGCAGAAAACTAAATTATTGTTTACACTACTTTTTTTTTAGTGTTGGAAAGTGAACTGGAATCTTCTTTGGATAAAAATTTAACTATTATTTTAAGGTATTTTTTTAATTCATCTGTTTCAGAAGAACTTTTATCCTTTTCAAATTTCAAATAACATTTGTCTTTTTGATTTTTAAATTCACCTCTGCTTTAGTAGAAATTAAATCTTTCTCGGATCAAATGCAACTATTTGGTTGAAAATTCAACAATTTCGTTGAAAAGTCATACTTGTTGGCAGAAAATCCAGCTGTTTTGTTGAAAATTTAATTATTTCATACCAAATTTACTTTCAGTTTAAATTTAATAGTTGGGATTTGAAAAGAGAACTGAAAACTTGCCTGGATGAAAGTTCAATTTTTTTTAAAACTTTAACTTCAGTGGAAAAAAATGCAACTGTTTGGTTGAAAATTCTACTATTTTCTTGAAAATTTAACTATTTTGTAGAAAATGCACTTTTTGATTTAAATTTGTATTTTGGTTTTAAAAAATTATCTGAAATCTTTGCTAGATGAAAGTTCATCTTAAAAAAAGGTGTTTCCTCTTTTATTAAAAATTCATCCGTTTTTGTACAAATTTCATCTTTCATGGATAAAAACTCAACTATTTGATAGAGATTTAAATTATTTTGATAAAAATTTATCTTTTTTGATTGAAATTTCATTTTTTTCGTAGAAAATTATGATATGTCAACTAGAATCTTTTTCGGATGAAAATTCGACTATTTAAAAAAAATTTCTTTTAAATAAAAATTCCTCTGATTCGAAAGAAATTTGATCTTTTTTGGATATGAATGCAACTATTTAGTAGAGAACTAATCAATTTTGTTGCAAAGTCATCCTTCTTGGTTCAAAATTCATATTTTTGGATTAAAATTTCAATTTTCACCTAGAAGCTTATTTCATGTTTAAAAATTCACATTTTCACCTGAAAACTCAACTGAAATCTCTTTTAACAGAAAAATCAACTATTTTTTTCAAAATTTATTTTTTTGATTAAAAAATGTATCTGTTTTAGTAAAAATATCATTTTTCTGTAATAATGCAATTTTTTGATAAAAAATAAATTCTTCTTCGCTTGAGTTTTCAAATATTGTGTTTACAAAATTTGGTTGAATCACTACTTTGTTACCCAAAAGTTGGGTAAAAGTTAAACTACATTGTTAAAATTTTATTTTATTGATTGAACGCGTACGTCTTTGGTTGAAAATTCAACTGTTTAGTCGAAAAATTTGTCTTTTGCTTTGAAGTTTCAACAACTCAGATACACTTTTATTCCTTTCTCGAGTGAAATATCTTAATTGGTTAAAAACCCGTCTTTTTTGCAAACAATTTTTTTTCTGTATTTTCATCTTTTTGACTGAAATATAAACTATCACACTTTTTTGTTTGGAATTCAACCTTTTGGGTTGAATATTCAACTATTATGTATTTTATTAAAAAGACATCTTTTAATGTAGAAAAGACTTTTTTTTTTCATTAAAAATAAATTGGAAATTTTTTTATTCGTATCTAAAATACTGTTTAACTAGTGTTTATAAAAGATTCAACGTTAAAAATAGTACAAGATGAAAATGCTGGTATTTGAATATAACCCTAAAACGGTACACTCGTGCGAATTGGTTTGCTTGCAATGTTGATATTAAATATTTAATATATTGAACATATAATAAACAACTAGCATATATCACGCATATTTAACATATATATTTAATATATATGGGGATAATCCGCTGTAGCTATGTTTGCGTAAATGCCACCAAAATGAAGAAACTTCGGGTGCGAATTCGCACCAGTGTACCGTTTGAGGGTTAATGTTCAAGGAAAATGAAAGCTCAGTCAAGGAAAAATCTGGGAATTTTGAAAATGAAGTTCTCGGACACCCTGACTAATTCTACTGGCAATAACTACTTACTTTTTTTTGCTTTTCCTTTTGGCGCTTTTCTCTTCTTAGCCGAAAGTGAAGAAGATCCTCCAAAGTTGGTGATGTCTGTTCCCAAAGTTCCAATAGTAGTTAGTTGGCGACGGCGATGTTTTTCCTCCTTGGTGACTGGCAAGCGAGTCATATAGTTTTCTTCGTACTCGGTCTTTCTCTTGTTTTCTCGACCCATGATGGACTGCTTTTCGCTGATATCGTGCATGTCTTCTGCTGGAGCATCCAGATATTCTTCTTTCAACTCTTGAAGTACCGCTCCGGAAATCGCACGCCTGCGTGCTCTTTCTCCCGCCTTGCGCACCTTTTCCGCGGTTGTTTCATCTCCATCTACAAAATATAAAAAAAATGATTACATTTCTTAAATACAGTAATTGGAATCTCAAACACATTGAGAAAAATCTAGTTTTTAAAAATAAATTCTTTTTTGCTTGAGTATTCAAATATTGTGTTTCAATGTTTAGTGTGTGGTCTTTATAATAAGTATTTTCTTTAACCTATGTTTGCTTTTCAATTTATTTCAATCTATCCACAACTCAGAAACATAAAATTAAACTTTCTCACATTTCTACGTCTTAAAATAGCAGTCAAATAAAAAATGTAAGTAAATTAATTAAAAGAGCGTTGAGCACTATTAAATAACAAACATACTTTGTGTAGCTCAGGTTTGAAAGTGTGTAGTCGAAAATCAAAAAGGGTGCAGTGAAAAAATAACTTTATTTTTTAAGCACCATTTTCAGCTTTCTAAACTTATATATTTTGAAAGTATTAAAAATGGACTTCAATGCTTATATAAAATATTCAACTTCTTTAATTTATTAATAATAAAAATTCCAATGTACTTGTCGCAGTCTTTACCCTGTTTCCCTCTTTTCCACTTTTTCTGGATTTTAATTAATAGAACCCAAGAAGAAAACGTTACGATTTAAGCTTGAAAGTTAATTGTTTTTGTTTCAAAAGTCGAACATAATTTGGAAAGAAAATTCATCTTTTGGTAACAATTTTTATTTATTTTTTTGTTAAAAATTCAACAATTTTGTTCAAAAGTAATTCTGCTTGGTTAAAAACTCAATTGAGGCTCCGGATGCAAAAAGGAGATATAGAATTATTTTACTGGAGTGGGGAGGCCCCTGAGCATTTGAAAATAAAGTCTTGTATTTTAGTTTTTAAGATATGAAAATTTAATTCCGCAACCTTTTCTCCTCATAAAAAAAGTTGTGGATTTTTTATTTTTCGAATTATTTACGAAAAACTATTTTTTTTTTTTCTATGAATAAAATATTTTGCATTTTTTCACTTCAACTCGCAACGAAATGGGAAGTTTTTAATATTTTGTGATAAAACTGATCAGAAATATGCATTATCATGTTCTGCGACGAAAGACGTTAGCGAAAGTTCAAAAGGTTTTTTAAAAAAATTATTAATAATTTTTTTCCGAGACGGTGCATCATTCGTGCACAAAAAACTTCCAACGTTTCGGGAGTCGAGCGAATTCTGAGCAAATGAAAACTGTCAATGGATTTTCTCCCGCGTAGACTGCGAACTGGCCGGTAAACCGCTACCCCAGCGTTAGGTACAAGTGTGTCTCACAGCCAGCTGAGTTTTTGTTATAAAAAAAAAGAAATATGGAAAATCATGTTTTATAATATACAGTTCTTTTTCTCTGATGAAAATATTTAAATATTGCTATTTCCAGAAACATGAACTTCATAAAAGTTGTAAAAATAAACAATCTCTCTACATTTTTTTTATACTTGGCATGTCCTTCGTCTGACCTCTATTTGTAAATATACTTACACACGCTTTTAGGTTCTTTTTTTACCAAAAATAAAATATATCAGTTTAGTTAAGTCTGTTCTGATTAGCACAGAACATCTTTAAAATATTGTATGATATATAAAAGCTGTTCGATTAAATTATCCTAATAGATATACAAAATTCGTTGATATAAATATAATGCAGTTTTCCATTTACAAAATGGAAAATAATTTGAAACCTGCTAATGGTAGAAAACGCAAGAAACATGAAAGTCTGTAAGAAAGAAATGTTCCTAAATGTAGCAGAAATGCGGTAGGTAATAATAAATTAAAGACCAAACGCTGGGGAAGCGGTTTGCCGGCCAGGCCGGAGTCTACGCGGGAGAAAATCCATTGCGCCAGAAAATTAAAACATTAACAGTTTGTTAAGTACTATTCCGATTGAGATAAAATTTTCAAAAAATTTCCTTGAACCTTCCTGAAGAACTTTTTCACTGACATTTTTCGCGTGCTCAAAATTCACTCGACTCCCGAAATGTTGGAAGTTGCTTGTGCACGAATTATTCACCGTCTCGGAAAAAACTTATGAACAATTTTTTTAATAAATATTTTAGACTTACGCTAACGTCATTTGTCGCAGAACATGATAATGCATATTTCTGATCAGTTTTATTACAAAAGATTAAAAACTTCCCATTTCGTTGCGAGTTGAAGTGAAAAAATGCAAAATATTTTATTCAGAGAAAAAAAACAGTTTTTTGTAAATATTTCGAAAAATAAAAAAGCTACAACTTTTTTATGAATAGAAAAAGATGCGGCATTAAATTTTCATTATGGATATATATCTAAGAAATTGAAATTCGAAATTTTATTTTCAAGTGCCCAGGGGCCTCCCCACTCCAGAAAAATAATTCGATATCTCCTTTTTGCATCCGGAGCCTCAATTGTTTTGTTGAAAAATAGTATTTTTCAGTTTAAAATTCAACTTTTTTTTAGAAAATTCGCCTTTTTGGTTTGATAATTCAACTATTTTTATTACAAAATTAAATTTGTTGTTCAAAAATCAAGTGTTTTGTAGAAAATTTGTTTTTTCAGTTTGAAAATTTACATATTTCAGGGCAAAATTAACTGTTTTGTTGAAAAATCAACTTCTTAGTACAAAATTCGTCTCTCTGGATTGAAAATTCAACCATTTGGTTAAAAAATCAACAATTTAGTTAAAAAAACATTCCTTTTTGTAGAAAATACAAATATTTTATTAAACCTTAGTCTTTTTAGGTTAAAAATTCAATTATTTTGGTACAAAATTAAGTTTTTTGTGGAAAAGTCGTCTATGTTGAAGATTCAATTTTTTGTATTTTTGTTGAAAATTCAACAATTCGTTTGACATTTTTTTCTATCTTGAATAAAAAAACTTGGTTGAAAATTATTCACTCCGTTTGTGAGAGTCGTCTTTTTGGTTTCAAAACTCGTCTCTTTTGGTAGAAATATAATCTTTCTTTTTGATAGAAAAAATCAAATTATTTTTAAATACATTTTTTCGTTTAAGGATTTAACTATTTTAGTTATTATTATTACTATTAACTATTATTACTATTAACTATGTTGTAGCAAATGCGTCTTCTTTGGTCCAATTCAACTGATTTTAGTTTCAAACCTAAATCTTTTTTTTTTAATATGAATTAACATTTTCCGTTAAAAATGCATATTTTTTATTGGAAGTTTTAACTACTTTAAGAAAAATTAATTTTTTGTTGCAAATACACTATTTTATTTAAAAATTCAACTATTTAGTAAAAAATTAGTCTATTTTGTCAAAAATGCATTTTTGTACTTGAAATTCTAGAAATTTAAAGCGTTCCAAATTTAATTTAATATCACAGCTAGTTTCCATAAAACTCAACCCAAAACTGCTTGCACATTCAATTTCTCTTTTGTACGTGTTTTGGAGATTCGCCCGGCTATTTTAAACAGTCATAGTTCAAAATTGTTTCACTTCCTGAAATCTGTCTACTTAAAGCTTTACCAGATGTTTATCTAATGTATTTTGAAAAAATTGGCCAACAGAAATAGAAAAAGTCTATCAAACTCGACTAAAATAGCAGTAAGTTTAACGATCTTCAACATTTTATTCTTAAAAACGTTTGTTTTTAATACCGTAACAATGTTGAAGTAAATTAAATTTGCAAAAATTGATTAAAATACACAAGATCTGGTAAGAGTGTAATTTGATTTCAGGAAGTGGGCCGATTTTGAACTATTTACCCTATTTTGTGTCGTTTTCGAGAAAAATGGTATTTTTATTCGTATTAAAAATTAAGTTTCTTCAATTTTAGAAATAAAAACCAGTTTTTTTTTTAAACTTTTAAGCTCCAGAACCTTGATAATCATATGGAATATGCTCTTCACATTGGTACTGAACTTAAAAAAAACATGTGAAAAAACAAATTTTCAGGTTCGTTAAAGACGATGTTTTTCTTTCTTGGCTTAAAATAACCGGTGGCCATCCTTGAAACATGCATACAAGAGAACAAGCACTTTTGACTAGAACTTAATCAAGGCCAGCTGTGACATAATATCGACATCAATTTTATTTTAAACAATTTATGCCACTATTTCCGTGCAAATTTCCTTATTTACTTTTTTTTAGAGCATTTTGTTCTGTGAAACCTGTTATCTATACAATTGAAAAATGTGTGTTTTTTTTTGTTGCTTTTACTTGTAACACCTTAGATCCTTACAAATCCTAAAAAAATCACTTGACAATTCCAGGATTTTTCCAGGTATCTCAAGTTTTTTCTAGACACAATTTTTCATAGTACGGACCAATTTAAATATTTGTTGACCATTTTTTTTAAACAATCGACTCGTAATATGTTCATTGAATAATTAGATAGATTAATTCACTAACGAAATAATATTAAAAACATAATTAATAATTTCTCGAAGTCCATGAATTTGAATAATAATTCAAAACAATTTATATTTTATATTCTTGTACTTAAAATGCAGGGCGTATTCAGGTAATACTAATGTGGGTATTGTATCAAATTCAATTTAACCCTTAAACGACCAAAACGCCACTACCGGTACACTGCTTTTCAACGGCCAATAACTAAGACTATTCGACACTAGAAAAAATTGAGACACATATAT
>NC_046658.1:112620341-112652121 GCF_010883055.1 Belonocnema kinseyi | reverse complement strand
ATCAGCCGAGGAATACGCCTGAATTTTTTCGGAGCATTTTGAGCAAAATTTTGAATTTTGCAAAAATTGTTCATATGCAAAATCCAAAATTTTGCTCAAAACACTTCGAAAAAATTCAGACGTATTACTTGGCTAATTACAAGAACTTTTTATTCTTGATGATTTTTCCGAAAAGCGCATCGTTTATTGTAAAAAAATTCATGAATGTATTCACAAAAATTTTGCCATTAAGACGCCATTTTGAAAATACTAAAACGAAAAATCGATCTTTGAACCATGGATTCTCAAAGTTGACATTTATTCCACCGGTTAGTGAGATTCCAGGTTAATTACAGACTCGAAAAGCTTTGGAAAATTGTTCACAAAAAAAAAATAGGCACGAAAAATCACGTTTTTTTTTTGTTTAAACTGCATTTTGGGATAATAAATAAATTTTTTGAGGAATTTCATTGGCACCGTCGGAAAGATGAGATCTTAACCAATAAAAATATATGTGCCTCAATTTTTTCTAGTGTCGAATAGTCTTAGTTATTGGCCGTTGAAAAGCAGTGTACCGGTAGTGGCGTTTTGGCCGTTTAAGGGTTAAACCGCTTCGAAATCCTAAATTTTCCAGTAAAAATATTTTATTTCTAAAAAAAATAGATGAATTTTTAACCGCATAGTTGAGTTTTTTTAACAAAGCAATTTTTTACCAAAAAATACGATTTTTCAACAAAATACATAAATACTCAATAAAATAGTCGAACTTTAAACTAAAAAAGATCAATTTACAATCAAATAGTTGAATTTTTAAACAAAAAAAAATTAATTTTCAAACAAGAAGATTAATTATATGCCAAAAAATAAGGTTTTTCGAAAAAATACACGAGTTTTCAACGAAATACTAAGATTTGTAAATGAAAAAGGCAATTTTTCAAACATATCGTAGAATTTTAAAACTAAAAAAAGATCAATTTTTCACCAAAAATTCAACGAATTTTCAAATAAAAAGGATAAATTGTGAACCAAAAATAGAATAATTAAGTTTTTAGTAAAAAAAAATGCTTAACCAATTAAATGAAAGTACAACTAAAATGATGGTATATTCAATTGTAATATTAACATTTTCAGTTAAAATAATTTTCAAATAAAAAAGTGATTTTCAGGAAAATAGTTACATTTACAAATATTGTCGAATTTTCAACTAAAATGATGAATCTTCAACTAGAAAAGTAGAATCTTACGTCAGAAAGATTATATTTTTCCACAAAAAAGACGAATATTTAACAACAAAAATATAATTTTTTTAACTAACAATTTTATACTTAAAAAAGTTGATTTTCAACCGAAGAGACGTGTTTTCAACTAAACCGAAGTAATGTTTAATTGGAATAGTTACATTTTCAGTTAAAAAAAAAAGTTTACAATCATAGTTATATTTTCAACTAAAATGGTGACTTTCAACTTGAATAGTTGAATTTTGAACCAAAATAATGTATTTTCATATAAATTGATGAATTTTTAACCAGAATAATTAAATTTTCAACCAAAAAGATAAAGTTTCAACCAAGAAGATTAATTTTTACCAAAAGACGATTTTTCAAGAAAATACATGAATTTTAAACTAAAAAAATACAAACTTTTAAACAAACAGTTTAATTTTGAACTAAAAACGTTCAGTGTAAAACAAAATAATAAAAAAGAAACTAATCTGCAAGAAAAGTAATTTACTTTCAACTAAAATGATGAATCTTCAAATGAAATCGTTGAATTTTAAACAAAAGCGATAAGGATTCAACCAAGAGAGTTAATTTCTACCAATAAAGATGAATTTTAGTCACACAGAATATCAGTTTTAAACCAAATATGAAGGTTATATTTTTAAATATAAAAAATTAATTTTCCACACAAGAAAATTCAACGAAAATTATGTATTTCACAATAACATGATGAATATTGAACTGAAATAGCTGAATTTTTAACAAAAAAGATAATTTTTTTTTTAGCATAAATTTATTTTCTTGCAAAAAGATTAATTTTCTACCAAACAAGACGATTTTTTCACAAATTACATGAATTCTCAATATTTTCAATAAAAAGATAAATTTTTTACCAAATAGTTTAATTTTAAACTAATAATGATCAATTATCAAACACTAAAGAAATAGTTTAAGTTTTAGTTATGAACATTATTCTTCCACCATGAAAAATGCAATCAAAGTGATGTATTTTTAACTATTATTATGAATATTTAAATGGGATACTTGAATTGCCAACCCAAAGGCGAATTTTCGAACAAAACGATTAATTTTCTAAGAAAAAAGACTTTTTTTCAACAAAATACATAAATGTTTAATGTAATAGTTGAATTTTCGATGGAAAATATCAGTTTTCATTACCAAGAAAATTAAGTTCAATTTTCAGTTTAAAAAAATTATTCTCATACAAAAAGTCAACCAAAGTGTTGAATTTTCAACTAAAATTATTAATCTTCAAGCGGAATAGTTCAATTTTAAACCAAAAAGATGAATTTCCAACTAAAGTGATGATTTTTTTACATAGAATAATTGAATTTTCAATCAAGCAAATTAATTTCTACCAATAAAGACGAATTTTCAACTAAAGAAGGTAACGTTTCAACCAAAACTAAATAAAAAACTTTCAAACAAACAGTTTAATTATGAACTAAAAATTTTCATTGTAAAGTGAAATAATAATTTGAAAAAAAACTAATCTTAAAGAAAAGTAATGTACTTTTAACTAAAATGACGAAACTTCAAATGAAATCGTTGAATTTTAAACAAAAAGAGATATGGTTTCAACCAAGAAAATTAATTTCTACCAATAAAAATTAAATTTAACACCCAAAAAGGTCAGTTTTAAACCATATATGATGGTAAGATTTTTAAATAAAAAAATTAATTTTCCACACAAGAAAATTTAACCAAAATGATGAATTTGACACTAACATGATGAATCTTAAACTGGAATAGCTTGAAAATAAACGAAAAATTTATTTTCAAACAAAAAGATTAATTTTCTACCAAACAAGACGATTTTTTTGACAAATTACATGAATTCTCAACGAAATAGTTGAATTTTTAAATAAAAAGATAAATTTTTAATCAACTAGTTTAATTTCAAATTAATAATGATCCATAATCAAACAAAAAAGGAATAATTTAAATTTTAGCTACGAAAATTATTTTTCCACCATGAAAAATTCAATCAAAGTGATAAATTTTTAACTATTATTATGAATATTTAAATGGAATACTTGAATTTTCTACCAAAAATAAGTTTTTTCAACAAAAGACGTGAATTTTTCATGAAATAGTTGAATTTTCCATCAAAAATATCAATTTTCATTTTCAAAAAATTGAAGTTCAATTTTCAGTTTAAAAAAATAGTTCTCATAAAAAAATTAACCAGTGTTAAATTTTCAACTAAAATTATTAATCTTCAAGTGGAATAGTTAAATTTTAAACCAAAAAGATAAATTTTCAACTAAAGTGATGATTTTTTACCTAGAATAATTGAATTTTCAATCAAAAACATTAATTTTCAACCAAGAAAATTAATTTCGTTAAAACCAAAAACTAAATAGTTAAATTTTCAGTAAAAAAATTAATGCTCAAGCAAAGAGATGAAATTTCAAGTAAATTGATGAAATATTCAAGGGCCATAGTTAAATCATTGCCAATCAATTTAATATTTCGTATTAAAAACAAATTAAACACGCTCTCGAAAAACATCCCTGAATTAAAAAAAAAAAAATTTTGGTTTCCCAGGCTTATGAAAATTCCAGTTATTTCGAGGTATATCAAAATTCTCTAAAAATTTCAAATTTTCCAGGTAGGATAGCAACAAGGTGCTACAAATAAAAAAAAATACTAACCATAGTGAACGGCAGCTAACTTTGGTGGTACATAGACTCCAGATTTTCTCGGCTTGGAAGCATCTTCGTCGGCATCGTTGTCTGAATCATCTGAGCTTCCATCGACTTTGCCAATGAGTGCATCGGGATTTGCTTTAAAATTGCTGGGATCGCTGCTGTTTGTAGTCCCAGTAA
This sequence comes from Belonocnema kinseyi, assembly GCF_010883055.1. Taxonomy (NCBI): domain Eukaryota; kingdom Metazoa; phylum Arthropoda; class Insecta; order Hymenoptera; family Cynipidae; genus Belonocnema; species Belonocnema kinseyi. The sequence continues at coordinate 112,648,070 of NC_046658.1, read as the reverse complement.
CTGCAGTTTTTACCAGCTTGTCTATCTGATACTTGAGTTTGTGGTCGATCGGCCTGATTCTCTCCAAAACAGTTCTGATTTCGATCAAGCGATCTATCGATGGATCTCCCTCAATTCTCTCTCCGGAACATTTTCTCAATACGATGTAAGTTAAATTGATAAGGTAGGAAAGTAGCATGTGGTATTTCATCTCTAAGAAACTAAGCCCCTTATCTGTCGAAATTTCCCCTTTTTTCACGCGATCGAGCATGTTATCGACAAGCTGGTTCACCTGCAGGACATTTGCATTCATTTCCCCCAGGAGGCGAAATGCCTGGGGCAAATCCCTCTGCTCCATTTCATCGATTGCCTGCAATTAAATACAATTTATTTGATTTCATAATTCTTTTTAATTTTTACAGTATAAGAAAAATATATAGTTCCGTATTATATTTACAAAGCTCGGACTTTTCAAACAAAAATTCCGGTTGTTTTGAACCAAATCTAACCTCTTTCATGGGAAAACTTGAATTTATAACTTTCGTTAACTTTGACACTTCGGCTTCAACTTTTCTGCATAATGAAAAATGTCCTCTATTTTCCGATACAATATTCGTATTTAGTTTTTCCGAGTTTCAAACACTTTCCAACTTTTAAGTTTATTATAGTTGTAAACAACTCCAAAAGTGCCGCAACGTGACTTAAAATCACGATAATATTAGGGAAAAAGGTTACAACTTGAACTTTTATGATCAGAACATATCGTTTCGGCGACGAAAAATGCGAATAGGGGTGAAAGCCTCCGGGGGTGAAAAATCTATAGGGTGCATATATCATTTTTCGAGGCCTTCATACTTTCGGAGTTCGGAATTCCACTGGAAAATACTTAAAGTTCGTTCAAATTCGTCCGTGAAACCGCATTTTGATTTATGATTTTCTCATACTTCACGCGGAAAATCTACACGAGTTTAGAGTTTTCAGAAAAATGTCTGCCTCCAAACTGTAGGGGAAAAAAGCGCAATAATCTGCTGCCATCTTTCCTATTTACTAATGGATGACAGCGGAAAAAACAATCAAAAGTTGCCCGATTGAACTCGCGAAAAATACGTTTATTTAGGCCTCAACGTACGAAACCGGTCGGTAGAATATACTCAAAAGATCGCACTCACCTGCACCATTGTTCTGAAACAAAAATTAAGACAACAAACACATATTTAAACAACGAAACTTGCAATTAAACTGGCCCCCACGTGGGAGGATATTTTCCTTTTCAGGGTATATTTTTTCGCTTGGGAAAGGTTAGTCAAGCGACCGACTATGAGATTTCATGCTTAGTTTTAATCGTTTTAATTAGATATTTTTATAAGAAAGAAAGGTTGTATTAAAACAGCCTAGTTAAATTAAGAATTTATAAAGAAACTTTTTGTTATTGTTTAAAAACATTAATACTTTTGTTCAATGATGAAATGTTAACTTGACTTCCCGTTTGAAAGAATAACCTGAAAATGGCGTCAAATCAAAAATGCGTTTCTGTAAAAACAATTACTGGGGTTAGTTTTATTACATTTTTTGGTCAGGAAATATAATAAATCAATTTAAAAAATAGCCTTTTTAAGAAAAATTATTTTGGAGCGATTTCCTTAAAAAAATATAAGCAGATAAGCTCTTTTTGTTCGGAGCTGTCAGACTTATAGGGAATTTAGCCGGAAAAAGATGTTACTGAAACACTGACTCTTTTCTGCATGGGTTTTCAGCTATCTTCAGTTGATAGCCTCGGATGTGTATGGAATGTGTGCGGTATGGAATACGAATGTGTAAATTCTATTTTGACGTGATTGCCGATACGAAAAAGTAGAGAGTGAAAACATTTTATTGGATAAGTTCAAGAGTCGGCGTGGCGCGCCTTTAGCCAAAATAACGTCATAGAATGGTGAGAATTGTTATATCAATAGTTCCGTTTTGCAAAACCGATTACTTGGCAGCTAACTCTATGATCAGAGTTTAATCAGTGTTCACGTCTCTGCTATCTCTCAAAATTTAATACATTCTTCTCGATAAACTCCGATCAGAGAATTCCCTAATTTCTTTAAGATTGGTGTTCGAACTTCTAGTATTTTTTAACGGTGATTAGTTTACAAAAAAAAAAAATTTCTACCAACATCGAAGAGAATTGCGGACGTGTGCTGTGTACACAGTGTTAACGTGTTAACAATAGTTTTGAGTTTTATCTGAACCCTCGTCAGAAGTGAAATTTTGTATGATTCACGGCGATAATTGAATCAAGTGCTTGGCCTTAAATACTTAGGGAATCTTCGAGAAATCTATGACCTTATGATATTGTTACAATGCAGGAAATATTAATATGGAACATCATATTTGCAATATTATCCCTTCTGCTGGAAGCAGATGGGTTTTATGTGCCTGGTGTTGCCCCTGTCGAATTCAAGAAGGGACAGAAAATTGAAGTCAAAGCTGTCAAGATGACAAGCACGCACACACAGTTGCCCTACGAATATTATTCACTCCCTTTCTGTTTGCCAAAGAATGGGACTTTTATATACAAGTCTGAAAATTTGGGAGAGGTGCTTAGGGGTGACAGGTAATTTTTAATGTATATATCTTCAACTTATTCTGCATTTAAATTACATTTACGGGGTGTCTACTCTTCCTGGAAAACCTGAAAAACCTTGAAATGTCAGGGATTTTTTTTTCATAAGTCAGCGAATTTTTTCTTAAATTGCTATATAAAGTTGAATGATAATAATTATTTGCTTTGTAAAAGTAGCTTCATATTACTGTATTTAACTATTTTGTTGATAATTCTTTGTTTTTAACATTAATTCTTTTAACTGAACATTTAACCATTGTATTTTTGGTGTAAAATTGATCGTTTTTAATTGAAAATTGATGTATTTTGTCGAAAATTAGTTCTTTTTTAATAAAAATTAAGTTTCTTGCTTCAATATTCATCCATTTACTTGAAAATTTAAGTTCCTTTGCAATTCTATCTCCCTTTTGACTGAAAATCTTAGTTGAAAATTCAACTCATGTTGAAAACTCATTTTATTTTAATTTTAATTTTCCATTGTTTTTTAAATTGATTTTTTTATTTCGAAATGCAACTATTTGACTGAAAAATTCTATTTTTAAATTAAAAACTCATCTATTTTATCGAAAAATCGTCCCTTTTGGTAGAACATTAACCTTCTTTGAAAATTCAAATTTTTTATTAAAATAAAAATTACTTGATTGAAAATTAAACTCATTTGTTAAAAACTCATCTCTTTGGTTCAAAATTCAAATATTCTAGCTGAAGATCTATAATTTTAGTGAAAAAAATACATTTTTTCAATTGCAAATTTAACTATTCATTTTTTTGTTGAAAATTGATCTTTTCTCGTTGAAAATTTAACTAACTCGTTGAAAATTCACGTATTTTGCTGAAAACGCGTATTTTTTGTTGGAAAATTAATTTTTTTTCTTTTAAAAGAAATCTTTTCGTTGAAAATTCAAGTATTCCAGTTAAATATTCATCATTTTAGTTCAGAATTGATAACATCGGTTGAATTTTTTTTATGGAAAAATAAACTTTGTAACAAAAAATTGAAGTATTCCGTTTTTTTTTTAAATTTATCTTTTTTAGTTCAAAATTCATTTGTTTGATTGAAAATTTATCTTTCTTTGTTACAAATTCAAGTATTTCGTTGAAAATTTGGCGAAAAATCTTTTTATTCAGTAGAAAATTAATTTTCTTGCTTGAAAAGGAATTTTTCACCTAAAAATTCATCTTTTTGTTTATAATTCAGCTATTCCAGTTAAAGATTCATCATTTTATTGGAAAATTCATAATTTTTGTTGAATTTTTTGTAGAAAATTAATTTTAAGAAGTTTTAAATCTGAGTATTCCATATTTGGGTTAAAACTGGAATTGGGGGGGGGGTAATTTTTGCGTTAAAAATCCATGTATTTTGTTGAAAATCGTATTCTTTACTAGAAAATTTATCTTCTTGTTGGAAAATTCAAATATTCCATTTAAATATTCGTTACTAAGTTGAAAATTTATCTTTTTCATTAAAAATAATTTTTTTTTACTTCATCTTTTTGGTTGAAAATTCGTAATTTTTGTTCAAAAATATACTATTCTAGTTGAAGATTTATCATTTTAACTGAAAGTGTAACTATTCCAATTAAATGTAAAAGAATTTTAAGTGAAAATTCATTTTTTTAGTTGAAAATTTAATCATTCTAGTCAAAGATTTATAAGTTTAGTTAAAAAAAAAATTCTGTTTAAAATTCAACTATTCCATTTGAAGATCAATTGTAATAAAATTTTGGTGAAAAATTAATTTTATCAACTAAAAAATTTACTTTTACATTTTTTGTTGTTCAAAATTGATATTTTTATTTCAAAATGCAACTATTTGGCTAAAAAATTATATTTTTACTTTAAAAACTCAAATATATCGTTAAAAATTCTTTTTGGTTCATGATTAAAATATTTCAGTTGAAGATCTATAGTTTTAGTGAAAAGAATACATTCTTTTTAATGTAAAATTTAACTATTCATTTTTTGGTTGAAAACTGATCTTTTCTCATCGAAAATTCAAATATCTCGTTGAAAATTCACGTATTATATTGAAACCTTGTATTTTTATTGGAAATTTAATATTTTTGTTTTAAAGTTCACCAATTCAATTATTTGGTTAGAAATTCATCTTTTTTCGTTACTAATTCAAATATTTCGTTGAAAAATAGTGTAATTTGTTGAAAAATCCTCTTATTTAGTAAAAAATTAATTTACTTGCTTGAAAATTAATGTTTGGTCTAAAAATTCATTTTTTTTTTAATAATTCAGTTATTAATCATTTTTGTTGATTTTTGTGTAGAAAATTAATTTTAAAAAGTTTTAAATATGAGTATTCCATATTTGGTTTTAAACTGATATTGGGGGAGGGGGGGAGGTAACTATTGCGTTGAAAATCCACATACTTTGTTGAAATTCGTATTTTTTGCTGAAAAATGTATCTTCTTGTTTGAAGATTCAAATATTCCAGTTAAATATTCGTCGCTAAGTTGAAAATTTATCTTTTTCGTTAAAAATAAAAATATTTTTTTGAAAAATTCATCTTTTGGGTTTAAAATTAATTTATTTCAGTTAAAGATTAATAATTTTACATTAGTATTTATCACTTTGGTCGAAATTATTCTTTTGTCATAAAAAATAAATTTTTTAACTGAAAATATAAGTATTTCCTGTTTGGCTAAAAAACTGATCTTTTTTAGCTCAACATTCAACTATTTCGTTGAAAATGAAACTTTTTTAGTTGAGAATTCAAGTATTTAGTTGAAAATCGTCTTTTTGGATAAAAAATTAATCTTTTTGTTTGAAAATTCAACTATTTGGTAAAAATTCATATATCTTGTTGAAAATGTAATATTTTTACATGAAAAATTAGGAATTTGAAGCAGTTTTAATTAAATTTAACATAGTGTTATTAATTATTATCCAATTAATAGATGGGACTAATATTATTATTATTATTATTTATAATAAACTTGGCAACTCGTGTATATGTACCGAGTCAAAAGTTAAAAAAAAAGTGAAATATTTTAATTACTCCCTACTATGAAAAATTATACCGGGAAAAACTGGTATCTGTAGGGAATTTTTTTCCAGGATTTTAGTAGACACCCTGTTTTATATGAAAGGTCAAACTTGAAATTCTCAACTTTACAGGATTGTAAATACACCTTACGAAGTGGCGATGGGGGAAAATGTACCTTGTCGACTTCTTTGTCACAGTCAAGGGGAACCAATGACTTGGAACGAAGAGAACTCACAACGAGTCATTGAACGCGTACAGCACGAATACTCAGTACATCTGTAATTAAATCCAACTTATGATAAAATATCAAAATTTGTCGAGACTATAATAATAAATTAAATCCTTTCAGATTAATTGACAATTTGCCAGCAGCAACGAAAAAGATCCACAAAGAGACGGGCAACTTAATAGTTTATCATGGATATCGATTAGGAGGCATTGCAAACAATCAAGTTTACATCAACAATTATCTTGAACTAAAGCTGAGTTATCACAAACATGGAGAGTTAGTACCAGTTTTAATTACTAATTAACAAAAAAAATTATTCCAGCAATAAACTAGGGGTTAGCTACTTCGATTTTTGGTGTACACTAGATTAGAATATTACAGAATTGCAAGAGATTACACAAGATTACATAAGATTACATAGAATTATAGTAATTACATGGGATTTGAAATAATTATAAGTGATAACACGAGATTAAACGGGAGTAAAATTGAAAAACTTAATTTAAAAAATGTGTACTTACAAAAACTGGAAGATTTAATCTCGGAATTAATGCAGAAATATAATTGATATTTATTTTTTTTTTCAAGTTTGTTGTCGTGCCAAAAATTAGGATTATAGAAAAAAATTGTTTATTATTTTAAGAATTGAAGTGATATAAGTCATTTATTATGAAAGAAAAAACAGAATTTTTACTAGCAAATTTTAAAACTTACGAAAAATAATTATTTTAACAATATTTGGTGTAAATGAATCTTCTCGCACCGTCGCTGCTTACCAATTTTTTATAAATGGTTGAATTTGAATTAATTATGACTTTTTTCCGGAAACACATTTCCTACAACTCTACTATTTCGAAGTTTGCAAGAAACTCAATAATCTTCAAATATAGTTATTTGTTTAAAAAGTTTTTTCTTTGTAAAAAAGTCTTTAAACTATTTCGTCATAGACAAATTTATTTTTTAATCGGAAAGAGTCGAGTTTTAGTTAATGTTATCTACCAAAAATAAGCTATCTTATATTATAATTCAAACATTTTTCAAAAATTGTTGAGCAGTAATTAAAAAAGTACATTTTTAAAATAAATGTTGCATATTTTAAAATATTTGTTATGTTTCTAAAATTTAAATATCTTAAAAAACTGAATATCATTACTTAAGGAAAGGTTTTTGAAATAAGTAAAAAAAATTTAAAGGTTTAAAAAATATACTTAATGAATTTATGCGCAAAAATGAGGCATTACTGATTTTCTGTGAACGCGGAAGTGTCAAGGTCCTCAATTTGTTTGAATAAGATGTTTCCTGTTAACAAAAAAATTTATAAAAGTTTATAACCTGTTTAACAAAAATTTGTCAACAATGAAGTATACTTTCAGCTTTTTTTTAAATGATTTTTTTTTGCTTGAAGACACCTCATTTTAATTGAAAATTCGTTTTTTGTTTGACACTAAATTGTACTATTTCAGTACAAACTTGAACTATTTTGTTGGAAATTAATTTTTCTAAACTGAATATGTACTTATTCAAGCTAGTTGAATATTTCATAATTTTATTTAAAAATTCATCTCTTTGGCAGAACATTAATTTTCGTAACCAAAAATAAACCAATTAAATGTTTTTTTTTTTGAAAATTATCTTTTTTAGTTAAAAATTAATCATCTTGGTTGAAAATTAATCGTTTTGATTGAAAATTAAATTATTCTATTTAAAGGTTCATTACTTTAGTTAAAAATTCATCTTTTTGGTTTCAAATTTAACTATTCCAGTCAAAGATTCATAATTTTAGTTGGAAATTCATCATCTATTTTATTGGAAAATTCTTATTTTTTGGTAGAAAACTAATGTTTTCGTAAAAAATTAATCATTTTGGTTTAAAAATACAGTATTATATTTTAAGATTCACCATTTTAGTTGATAATTTATCATTTTGATTGAAAATGTAATTTTTTTAAAATTATTTTCTTTTTAAACTGAAATTGTAATTATTCCGAATAAATATACAATCTTTTTAGTAGAAAATTCATTTTTTTAAATTTATTCATTCTAGTTAAACATTCATCATTTTAGTTGAAAAGTAAATTTTTTTGTTTTATAAAATGTTCCAATTGAAAATTAATGATTTAGGTTGGAAATTCATTAGTTTGTTTGAAATTTAATTTTCCTAACTAAAAATGTTACTTTTTCATATATGTTTAAAAATTGTTCATTTTAGTTCAAAATCTAACTATCTGGTTGAAGATTTATTTTTTGTTGTTAAAAATTCAACTTTTTCGTTGAAATATCATATTATTTGTTGAAAAATCGTCTTTTTTGGTAAAAAATTCATCTTTTTTTTAAATTAATTTTTTGAATAAAAATGCATCTTTTTTGTTTCAAATTCTGCTATTCTAGTTGAAAATTAATAATTTTTTCGTGCAAAAAATTAGAAATTTATAAAAAAAACTCTTTATGATGTAAAAAATTGAAATGACATCATCAGTCATGTATTATGAAAGAAAAAAACATAATTTTGTATGAACAAATTTTAAATCTACTAAAAATAATTATTTTAGTAATATTTGTTGTAATTGAATTTTTTTTACCATCGCTCCTTAGCAATTTTTTCAAAATGTTTGAATTTCAATAAATCATGAAAGAAAGTCAGCAATATTAAAATATAGTCCTTTGTCTAAAAAAGTTTTTTTTTGTAAAAAATTGTGTAACGATTTCAGCCTAGAAAAATTTATTTTAAAATTGAAAACAGTAGATTTGTAGAGAATGTTACTTGTCAAAAACAAGCAATGATTTATTATAATAATTCAAGTATTTTTCAAAAATTGGTATTAAGCATTGGTATTATTTGAGTTTTTTTATCATATAGGAACTATTCCTCTCAGAGATCTATTTTTTGTCATGACATTTACGTTAAGTTCTACTTACTTGACAAAAAATCAAATTTAAATTATATTTTTTTATTTTTAGAAAAGTAAAAATTGCTAGTTGTATATTTTTAAATATTATTTTTACTTGCAAAATTTAAATATCTTCAAAAAATGAATCTCATTGCTTAAGGAAAGGTTTTTGAAATAAGTAAGAAAAATTTTAATGTTTTAAAAAATGTACTTTTTGAATTTATGCGGGAAAATGAGGCATTGCTGATTATCTGTGAACCCGGAAGTGTGTAATTGATAAAAATTCTAAAGTTGTTTCAATAAGATCTTTCCCAAACCTTTTAAAAAAAAATTTCTCAGCAATGAAGTATACTTTCAGCTTTTGTTAAAAATTAATTTTTTTGCTTGGAGACATATTATTTTAACTGAATATTTGTTTTCTTTGACTGAAAATTCAAATATTCCAGTAAAACTGAAAGTGTAACTACTCCAATTAAATATACAAGCATTTTAGTTGAAAATTCATTTTTTTTTACATTTATTCATTCTAGTTAAAGTTTCATCAGTTTAGTTGAAAATTCATTTTCTTGTTTAAAATTCGACTTTTCAAGTTGTAGATTAATAATTTAGGTTGGAAATTCATTAGTTTGGTTGAAAATTAATTTTCTTAACTAAAGATTTTACTTTTCCATTTTTGTTTAAAAATTGATAATTTTTCGTTAAAAATTTAACTATTTATTTGAAAATTAATTTTTTCAACTTAAAAATTCCACAATTTTATTGAAAAATCATGTGATTGGTCGAAAAACCTTATTTTTTAGTAGAAAACTAACATCTTTTTTGAAAATGTATTTTTTGCTCAAAACAACATTTTTTGTTTATAATTTAGGTATTCCAGTTGAAGATTCATCAGTTTTTCATGCAAAAAATTAGGAATTTATAATTTTTCCAGGAACACATTTAAAGGGCACACTTCCGTAAACTTACATAAAGAGCATACTGGGTGTTAGGCACCCGAAGTATTCAAACCTGTGCTGTGCCGACGGTATTAGATAGTTTTTTTGCAAGAAAATCAATTAATGATGTTTAATCTATCTAGTTTAAGAAGAAGAAGGTTTCACAACAGTTTTTGAAATTTAAAGTAGTTAAAAAAAAATCTTTTTTGGAAAAAAATGAAAAATGACTTCTTTTACTCTAAAATTCATAACTTTTAAGTTTTTGATATTTTTACTTAAAATTTTATTTGAATATTTCCGAAATACGTCGCTTCAAAAATAAAATTAGTCTTATAGTGTTCATTCAAAAGAAGGTATTTATTCTAAAAAATAAAATCTTCAATTCAATGAAAAATGAAACACCGCACTTTGCGTGATTAAACGCTTTTATTGATCTTAAACTGCGTATAAAAATGATAAAAATCAAAATTATGTGAAAATGACATAGAAAAATAGGTTTTCATGTAACTTGTTAATCTGACGCCATATTTTCCATTTTCTTGAATTTGGTACGTTTTGTTAAAGCGCAAATAAGTCGCTGGGTGATTTGCACCCAGTATGCCCTTTATGGGTTAATAAAAATTTCTTCGTAAAATTTAAATATATCATTAAAAACTGAGTATAATTTTTTTGAATGGTTTAATAAATAGTATACTTTTTGATTTTTTTTGTTGAAATCCATGCAACTATCCCATTAATTCTGTAATTAAACATTGAAGAAAGATAAAGGCAAATGAATAAATCCAATAATAATTTAGCGAAATAGGTATAAGGGATATAAAGCCTATAAAGGTACCATCATAAACTAATTTATATTGATAATTATTAGGTTTTTAAAAAGTTAAGAACATTTTTTATATAAAAAAAATTATAATACAAGAGATTACACAAAATTACGTGGGATTTCACAAGATTATAGGGATTATAAAATATTCCCAGGGATTTCACTAGAATAAATAAGATCACATAGCAGACTTTACACCAGCTTACAACAATGGTTGACCCCTCTGCAATAAACTAAATTTTCTGATACTAATTCTTTATTCCGCTTTTTCAGGAACCAATTTAGAGTCGTGGGTTTTGAAGTAGAGGCACATTCAGTTGATTACAATCAGATAGAATTCAAAGACAATACTTGCACAAAACCGATTACTAATCAAATAAGGCCGCAGTACGTCAATCCAAGAGGAACGAGTCTATTATTCTTTTATTCGGTAGAATGGAAAGAATCCGATGTCAGTTGGGCAAGTAGATGGGATATCTACCTGGGCATGAGCGACGTTGAAATTCACTGGTTTTCAATCGTCAACTCGTTAGTCGTCGTATTCTTCCTTTCAGGTACATTTTCTTTCTCGATTTTTTTTTATATTCTAATATAAGATAGCACAGGATTCCTACTCGCCAGTGTTTGACATTTTATCAGTCAAAAGTAGCTGGGTGTCGTCCTGTGTGCTGTTCTAGGTCCGTCGAATTTTTTTATTGAATATCATGTAAATTTTTTAATCAATGCAATAGTCCTGTTATAATTTTTTTTTTTGAAGTTTCAATATGTGGTTGGCTAGAAAACCGATTTATAAAGATAAATGTCCTTTATCATTTTTTCATTCAATCAATGTTTAACATACAAAATAAACAATTACGTTGAAAAGTGAGGAAAAATAACATTGTTCTTATTTTGGTTATAATATTGATTTCACAGAAAAAACCTTCAAAAAAAAGGTGAACTGCTCACAGAGGAGCAGTTTTGTCCAAGAGAATATTTTTTGATAAAAGTGATTGATGTCTACAAAAAATCTAATAATGAATTTAAAAAATACAGAGCCAGAATAGAAAGGTGGTTTTCTTTGTAGAAAGCAATTTTATCAAGAAATTTCTAGAGATAAAAGATACTCCTTTTTGGGTGATAAAGGAAGACTTTACGGTGGCGGGATGCGGCCCCCATAAACAATCCCAAATTTTTTCTGAGCCAAAGGCGTAAACTTGCCGCCCTGGAAAATTATTAAATATAAACATTAGAATAAATTTTCTTAATGAAAGTTGAAGTAGGCCCAAAAATTAGTATCTTTTATCTCTAGAAATTTCTTGGTAAAACTGCTTTCCACAAAGAAAACCACCTTTCTATTCTGGCTCTTTATTTTTTTATTCTTAATCCATATTTTCTTGAAATCGATCACTTTTATCAAAAAATTTTCTCGGGCAAAAATTCTCGTCTGTGAGCAGTCCAACATTTTTTTGCAGCTTTTTTCTGTGAAATCAATATTTGAACCAAAATAAGAAATATTTTGTTTTTCCTCACTTTTCAACGTAATTGAGTATTCTAACATTACGTCATACTCGGTCGGTAACGTCGAAATTTATAAGGCTATACCACTTGATGGACTGCAAAGCATTGATTAGATAGGAGTTTGAATAAAATTAATTTTTGTAGGCGAAAGTAAGTATGAAATCATGATATGGCTTTACTTCTCAGATAGAAAAGCCACTTCTTTAATTATTTTTAGCAATTGGGGAAGTGTGCGATTTAGGAAAGCCATCAAGAAAAAATATAATGTGCCCGTAATTGAGGTTAGGTTGCATTTTTGGGATAGTTGGCGGTCAAAATTTTTGAATTTTTGGTAGTTCGTTAAAGTGTGTTTCTCAAAGATGTCAACACATTATTTTTGCACTTTGAGGAAATAAAAATGATCAGAAAATCCTTAAACTTTTCCGACTGTTTTTTAAATCCCTTCAAATTCTTTGCAATAATTTCAAATCTTTCGAAGTATCTCGAAATTGACTAAAATTAATTTTAATCACGTAAAATTTTAAAAATATTCTTAAATTACTTTATATCTCTTGACAAGCCTTAAAATCTTTAAATTTTCGGAAATAACTTAAAATATTTTCAAATAACTTTTAAATTAATTGCTTAACATTGTTTAAAGTCACTAAAACTTATAGAAATATTTTTTAATCCTTTAAAAATAAACATTAAAATCCCGCCAAGAACCTAGTTATTCCTTAAAATCACTTGAACTCTCAGACATCCTGTAAGATTTCTTGATAATCCTTAAACTTTTCCGAATTTCTTTTAAACCCCTTCATCGTCTTTCAATCATTTAAAATCTTTCGAAGTTTCTCGAAATTGACTTAAATTAATTCAAATCTCTTAAAATCCTTTAAACTTTCTTAAACTCCTTTAAATCTCTTTAAAATCCTTAAAATCTTTGAATTTTTTCAAATTCATTAAAATCTTTTTAAATAAGTTTTCAAAAACTCGCTTGAAATTCTTTACGACCATTAAAACTTTCTTAAAATTTTACAAAATAACTTGTAAATCCTTCAAACTTTTTGAACTATTTTAAAATTATTTTTAAATCCTTTAAAAAGAAACTTGAAGATTCCGCCAAGTCCCTAGTAGTGATTCCTTGAAATCACTTGAATACTTAGAAATCTCGTAAAATTTCTTGAAAATCCTGAAAGTCCTCCTATTTTTTTTTTAACTCACTTCGACTTCTTTGAAATAATTTAAAATATTGTAAAATTGACTAAAATTAATTCAAATCTTTAAAATTCAAAATCCTTTAAATTTTCTTAGGCTCCTTAAAATCTCTTGAAAATCCCTTGAAAATCCCTGAATCAATCAATTTCTTTAAATACCTTGAAATCTCCTAAATTCATTACATCTGTTTTAATAACTTTTAAATAACTCGCTCGACTTTCTTTAAAATCACTAAAACTGTCGTAAAATCTTATAAAATCTCTTGTAAATCTTTAAATCTTTTTGAACTATTTTTGGATTGTTTTTACATCCTTTAAAAAGAAACTTTAAGATTCCGCATTTTTTTGAACTCCATTGAAATTCTTTGACAACATTTTAAAAATGTCAAAATTGACTAAAATTAATTAAAATCTCTTAAAATCCTTAAATTTTTTGTAGACTCCTTTAAATCTCTTGAAAATCCTTAAATTATTGAATTTTTTTTAATCCCTTGAAGTCTCTTAAAATTTATTAAAATCTTTTTAAATAACTTTTTTAAAACTTTTTAAATAGTTTTTAAGTCTTTAAAATCACTAAAACTGTCTTGAAATTTTTTTTAATTTATTGTAAATCTTAAAATGTTTTTGAATTATTTTTAAATCCTTAAAAAAAAAGCATGAAATCCCGTCAAGTCCCTATAGTAATTCCTTAAAATCACTTGAATTTTCAGAAATTCTTTAAGTTTTCTTTTGAAAATCCTTTAACTACTCCGAATTTTTGTGAAATTCCTTCAACTTCTTTAAAATCATTTGCAGTTTTCGAACTTCAGTACAGTTAATTAAAATCCTTTGTGTTTTCCTAAATTCCTTAAAATATTTTTAAAAAATACATCTTTTGAAGTCTCCTCAAATTCATTAAAATCTTTTTGAAGAACTTTTCAGTAACTTGTTTGAAATTCTTTGAAATCACCTAAACTGCCTTAAAATTTGATTAAATCTCTTGCAAATCCTTAAACCTTTTTGGATTCTTAAAAAAATCTTTAAAATTCCTTCAAAGTCGATCAATTTTTCTGCATTCTTTTAAAATCCTTTTAAATTTTTTGAAATCGTTAAAAATCTCTTGAGAAACCCTAAGATCACTTAAAGGCTTTTTTTAAATCCTTTAAAGTCTCTTTGATATAAATTTATTTGATATGAAACTACTTGAAATCACTTATTATCGAAAAATATTATGACATAAGTCGCCGGCAATTGAGGTTATAACCTTAATTACAGCAAATTATATTTTTTCGTGATGGATTGCCTAATAGAACATTTTCCAGATTGCCAACAATAATGAAATAAATGGTTTTTCTTTCCTAAAAGCAAAGGTATATCACGATTTTTTACATAATTCCGTCAAAATTAATTAATTTTAGTCAAACTCCTATTTAAACAATGCTTTGCAGTCCACCAAGTGGTATAGCCTTACAGATTTTGATGTTACTGACCGAATGTGACGTAATATTAGAATACTCAATTTTTTATTTTATATTTTAAAAATTGATTGAATCAAAAAATGATAGAGAACATTTCCCTTCCTACATCGGTTTTCTGGCCGATCATATACTTAAACTTCCAAAAAAATCCAAATTATAACAGGACTATTGAATTAATTTAAAAAAATTAGTATTTTGCTAGACAACTAATATTAACTTTTAAAAATCGTTTTTAATTTTTCAAAAGGTATTCTGACGATGATCATGGTCAGAACTTTGAGAAGGGATATCGCTAGGTATAATTCCGGAGACAGCGATAGCCTCGCTGGCTTGGATGAAACGATAGAAGAAACTGGTTGGAAGCTTGTTCATGGCGATGTTTTCAGACCACCGACCAATCCGCGCCTTTTCGCTGCAGTTATCGGAAGTGGCATTCAGATCTTCTTCATGGCTTTAATCACCATCTGTAAGAATTTTAAGAAAGTAATCTAATGATTTTATAATGAATCGCGAAGTATTATGTATATATTTTTGCACCTTGTTTCCAGTTTTCGCGATGCTCGGAATGCTTTCTCCAGCGAGCAGAGGAGCTTTGGGAACTTGTGCAATTCTTCTTTACGTGTTTTGTGGTCTGGTCGCTGGATATTTCTCAGCAAGATTGTACAAAACGATGCGAGGCAGAGAATGGAAAAGGGCAGCACTTTTGGTAAGGAGTTTAAAGAAAATTAGTGCGAGGTTTTCAAACAGAACTGGCAAGTATAGGTCGCGAGATGTGCATCACTGGCGACGTACATCTTGAGATGTGCATCGCTGGCGATGTATATCTCGAGATGTGCATCGCCGGCGATGCACATCTCGCGACCTTTTCTTGTGACTACGTCAGAAAAATTAAAAATAAATATAATTGTTTTCAGACCGCAACGTTTTATCCTGGAATAGTATTCACGACCTGTTTCTTCCTGAACTTTTTCATTTGGGGAAAGCACAGTTCAGGTGCTGTGCCATTCACAACGATGCTGGCACTGCTTTGCCTCTGGTTTGGCATTTCTTTGCCCCTCGTGTACCTCGGTTACTTTTTTGGATACAGGAAACAGCCTTTCACGCATCCGGTTAGAACGAATCAAATTCCTAGACAGGTCCCAGATCAGTTGTGGTACATGAATCCGATATTATGGTAAGATTTCCAAAAATTTTACCAATTTTATCGAATATTTTTTTAACTTATCCTCTGATTGGCTCAAATAACATGGCTATCATCTCAAGTACAGAAATGTATACGGGAAAATAGTCCCCAAGGTTAATATATAGAAAAATTGGATTAAATTGTTATAAATTCATCTATTGTTCTTATCCATGTCAAATCATGTAGGTTCTACAATTGAAGTCGCAGAATCTCTTGAGCTGTTTTTTTTTTTCTGAAAAAGTTAGGTGAAACGTATTTTTCCAATTTGCGTAAAACAATGTCTACAAAGTTATGCGTATTTAAATTTTGTTTAGCCCGCATACAACTGTCTTCTATTAGTAAAAACCTTTCAAGAATATTGGAAAAAACAAAATAGGTGGGGCTTTTCAGAACATATATATTTTTTTTAATTTGAAGAAACATAATAGTTTTCAATTTTTTTCGTAAACGATGCAACATATCGCAAAAGAATAAGAGCTATTTTAATATGACTTTTTCAGACGTGCAGACTTTTATCTTAAAATCTTTTCTTATCTGCCGCTTGCTAGAAAAATGAGAAAATTCGATTCTTCGACAAATTTATCTTCATCTTTTATTGATATAAAAAATTTCAACTTTTTTTTTTTTGAAAATAGTTCCAAGTTAGAAATCATTCTGGATGATAATTGAGAATTCAAATAGAAAATATTAGTATTTGAAAAAGAATGTAGTTAAAATTAAACGGAATAGAAAATTAAAATGACTCATCTTTGCAAAAAGTTAAATTTACAAAAAAATGTAAACCTAGAAATTATGCCAAACTGAAAAACCCTGAATGAATAAAATTCTTTTAACTCAAGTAACTCAAGTTCATCATTTATTGAACTATATACTTGCCGAATTTGTAAATAATGTTAGTTAATGAGTGTAAAATCTTGGAAAGAAATATTTTAGACATGGATCAATTTATTTTAAAATAATAGACGTAGAAATTCCTGCAATGTAAAAACACTTCAAAATTAAATTGATCGTGTCTGGAGTAAATTTATTCATTATATGAATTAATTAATTTGAAATAATTTAATTGAAATTAGTGAAGTAGGAATTAAATTTTAAAGATTTTCTTTTGTTTTTGCAATTATGTAATTCAAAACAGAGTTTAATTAGTTTCTTTTTATGCGATTTTTCTGGAATGGAAAGGATCAGCTTAAGATTTAGATTTTTTTGTAAATTAGATTTGAAAAAATTGAGACGTCTGAAAAATCCTGAAAAATTAATTAATTAAAATTTTTTCTTATGTGTCATTGTTTCCGAGAAAAAGTAGAAAGTTCTATTCTAAGAAAAAAATTGCTTCTGGCCACAAAAGTTATTTACCCAATAGAAAACTTACAAGATATCTTCCTTATCAAAGCATAAATTAAAAAAAAATTGACTACTTCAAGGACAGGTTTAAAAAAAAAAAAAAAAACTTAAATTTATCAGGAAAACCGCCGTCATTTTGTTGATTGTTATGAAGGTTTAAAGATAAAGATTCGGGCTTAAAAAACACAAAGCAAAAAATTCAAATACGCGCAACTTCTTAGATTGTTTGTTGCAAATTGGATAAGTATGTATCGTATAATTTCCTTTAAAAAACAGCATACTTTTTTTGAAATATTTGAAATGGATTTGGTTTCAATTTTCTGCAATTTCTTTACAATGATGTTGTCTTGAAGTTTTGTATGCTGTATAATTAAAAAAAAAGAATTATTCTAAGAATTAATTTCATTTTGCAAATTCAGAAGTGGTGGGGCTTAGGTGGGGCAATGGACAATCCCTCCACTAGAAATCGACAAGGGAGGGGTAAAGTATTGATTGCCCCCCCCCCCCTGACATCGAATGATTAAATTCATCGTATCTTCGGAACTGGAAATCCTTCAATTTTTTCTTGATTTTTTCAATCTTTGAAAAATATCTAGAATCTTTGTGAAATAATAGAAGTCTTTCAGAAATCTTTGCGAAACTTTGGAAATCTTTGCGAAATATTTGGTAATATTTGTGAAATTATTTTAATATTTTTTAAATATGTGGGGATTCATTGAAATCTGTCTTTGTAATTTATCTGAAATCTTTGTGAAATAATAGAAATCTTTCTGAGATCAGTTCATGTCATAATTGAAATATTTTTGCTATGTTTGGTTTTTTGTAAAATTATTGGAATCTTTCGGAAATCAATTAAATATTCGTGCTATCTTTGAAGTTTATCTGAAAAGTTTGCAAACAATTTGAAATTTTTGTTTAATCTTTTTAATCTCTGTGAAATCTTTGTGAAATAATAAAAGTCTTATTAAAATAATAGAAGTATTTGTGAAATATTTTTTATCTATTTGAAATCTTTGCAAAATATTTGAAATAATCGGTAATATTTGTGAATTTACTTAAATCTTTGTGAAATTCTTGAAATCTTACAAGTTTTCGATGTAATCTTTTGGGAATCATTGAAATCTTTTAAGTCTTTATAAAATAATAGAATCCTTTGAAATCATTATGAAATCTTTGGGAAATCTGGGTAAAATCTTTTCGAATTCTCTAAAAATCTTTGCACGATATTTTGAATCTTTTTGATATCTTTGAAATAGTTGATAAATCTTCGAAATCTATCTGAAATCTTTGTGAAATAATAGAAGACTTTGTGAAATCTATCTTAATTCCTTGCGAAATATTTGAAAGCTTTGTTAAATCATTAGGAAATCTTTCTTCAATCTTTGAAATCTCTCTGAAATCTTTGTGAAATAATAGAAGTCTTTGTAAAATTTGTGAAAACTATCTTAATCTTTGCGAAATATTTGAAATTATTGAAAAATCTTTGAACTCAATGTGAAATCATTGTGAAATAATTGCGAAATATTTGAAATCTTTGGGAAATCTTAGAAAATTCTCTAAGGATCGTTAAATATTTCAAATCTTTATGAAATCCTTGAAATCTTTGTTTAATCTTTGAAATCTAACTGAAATCTTTGTGAAATAATAAAAGTCTTTCTGAAATCTTCGAAATTTATTTGTAATTTTTGAGACATGTATAAAATCATTGTAAAGTTTTTTAAATCTTTGGTAAATTATTAAAATCTTTGTCAAATCTTCGAAATCTATCTAAATCATTGTGAAATATTTGTAAAATCTGTGCAAATTCTCTAAAAATCTTTGCGAAGTATTTGAAATCTTTGAGAAATTATTAAAATCTTTGTAAAATCTCTGAAAATATTTGCGAAATATTTGAAAGCTTTGTGAAATCATTAGGAAATCTTTGTTCAATCTTTGAAATCTCTGAAATATTTGTGAAATAATAGAAGTCTTTGTAAAATTTGTGAAAACTATCTTAATTTTTGCGAAATATTTAAAATTATTGTAAATTCTTTGAAATAATTGTGAAATAATTAGGAAATTATTAAAACCGTTTTACATTGTTTGACATCTATTTTTAATCTTTGTGAAATCTACCTAAAATCCTTGCGGAATCTTTGAAATCTTTAGGATATCTTCGAAATCTTTGCGAATTCTCTCAAAATCATTGCGAAATATTTGAAATCTTTGGGATGTCATTGAAATCTTTGCAAACTATTTGAAATCTTTGTGAAATCTCTAAAAATCTTTGCAAAATATTTTTAATATTTGTGAAATCAATCAGAAATCTCTGGTTATTCTTTGAAATCTATCTAAATCTTTGTGAAATCTTTCCAATACATCCGAAATCTTTGCGAAATATTAGAAATCTTTTCAATCAATTCGAAATGTTTGCGAATTCTGTGAAATTTTTGGGTAATCATTGAAATCTTTATGGAATCTTTGACATTTTTGTGAAGTCTTTGGCAATATGAATTTTATATCTGTATATATTACTTATTATTTAATTTTCACATAGTATAATATTATTATACTGTGTCCAGATTGTACCATTCAATATTATGTCTATGGCCCTGCCCCCCTCTAGAAAAAAGTTCCGCCTCTTCTGTGCAAATACATAGGATTACATTGTAAAAAAAAAGAAAATCTAAGTTAAAAAAATATATAAATTAGGGTTCTATATCTGAAACTTTCACTCTATATACCTAAGTCACTTATGCGACAAAAAAAACATTCTAATAGATTCGATCAAAATTTAGGACACTATTGACACTATTTTTTGTCTTGGAAGTGAGCCTGAGCCCTGAATTTATGATAGGTCAGTTTAGATCTGTTATTAAATTGAAAAATAAATATCTAATTTGATTTCAGTACACTCATGGCTGGAATCTTGCCATTCGGAGCAGTCTTCATTGAACTATTTTTCATCCTGACTGCTCTCTGGGAGAATCAATTTTATTACCTCTTCGGCTTCTTGTTCCTCGTTTTCTGCATTCTCGTAATTTCCTGTTCTCAGATATCTATAGTCATGGTCTACTTCCAACTTTGCGGAGAGGTACATTATATTTGTGATATTATTTTATAACTATTGGAAATGGTGGTCTACCATTTCGCCACCTGGTGCCGAAAACTGCAACTAGAAAGATTAGATACAATTTTAAAGATGTGTATTTTAATTTTTGCATAAAAGTGTTTTGACGATTGTTTTGTTAATTATAAAGCAATGATTGAAGAATAAAAACAAATCTTCATCAAAAACAAATAGGTTTAAAAAAAAGAAAAAATTATTTCACTATTTCAGGTAAGTTTCAATGCATTGTAAGCTTAAATAAACTTTACGTAATCTATGTAGCGATAAATTGTATCCAAAAATGTACTTCGAGTTCAGTTTTGCTTCAAAATAAGTTAATTAAAGTTTATAATCTTTTGAAAATCACAATAAATAGAACAATAATTGTTGTTTTTTTTTTTTTTAGAAAAATATTTCTGTCCAAAAATGTGTTTTTTCATTGTATGAAATGTAAATTTAATCTAAAACCCTTTGTTTACGATAAAGACTTATTTTTATTACCCAATAAACACTTTCCACACTAAAAAAAATTGTTAAAACACTTTTATGTACAAATTTAAATACATCTTTAAAAGCGTACCTATTCTTTCTAGTTCGGATTTTTGTCACCAGGTAGTGTATCGCAGTTTAACCATTCCCAGTAAAATTACACCTTTATTTCAAATTCAGATTCTAATCAATTTGCCTTTCCTTGCAGGATTACAGGTGGTGGTGGAGAACTTTTGTAGTTAGTGGCGGCTCTGCCGCCTATGTACTAGCGTACTCCGTATTTTACTTTATGACCAAGTTGGAAATCACAGAATTAGTTCCAACCTTGATGTATTTCGGATACACGGCCTTGATGGTCCTCACTTTCTGGCTCTTGACCGGAACAATCGGATTTTTCGCAGCATATGCCTTTATCCGAAAAATATACGCCGCCGTAAAAATAGACTAGTAATTTTCCTGGACTGACACTGCGAGAATTTATTTTACGTGAGTGAATGAATGTGTTCACCAATACGAAAAATAGACGGCGAGACTTTGGAAAATTTCAAGGGGAATCGACGATTTCCTTCATGAAGATTTACATTATGTTTCTTGCTGATTCGAACTTGTCTCTCAATTACGTCTACGACTATTATTTTTGTTCCTGAAATTTCTATGAAATTTCATACAAAGACGATGCGTTTTTAGCTCACTTGCGGTTTACAAAAGTGTACACCAAAAGCGTCATCACAGAAATCTCCAATAATATTAGGATTAAAGGATTTTAATTCAGAAATCAAACGGTGACTTAAATCGAGCTGTTGAGGAAGACTAGAGTGAGTTTCAAGTAATTATCCTACGAGCAGATTTTGTCTAAATATCGGCTTAGAGAGTAAGCAGATTGGGTGCTCGATGCATCTTAATATTCAAAAATAGCTGTACATTGTCCGGAGTATACAGATTACAGTATGGAGATATTTATCGCAACTTTCCTGAGTTTCAAGCATATCAATTTAAGGTTTAATTCGTTTATAATTGAACGCAATTAATTTAGACTGTTATTATTTTCACAATTGGTCAAAGCCGCCTTATAAAATCTACAAGAAATGATATATTTATTTTATATACTTTGCCCTACACTCCTTTTCTATTGATTCCATCCAGATATCAGTTTAATTTGAGCCGAAAAAATATGATGTCGTTGAATGGCAGCAGATAGATTTAAAAAATATATTTTTGGAATAGAGTTTAGAATCTTTCATTTTTTGATCAAGATTGCTATGATACAATAAACTAGTCCGAGATGGTTGGTATTTTAATAAAATTGTAATGAGAATCAGTATAAGAAAAGTATTAATATTAATAAATGTAAAGTTGTTTTGAATTGCTGCTTTCGACACTAATTTTAAGCCTGTCTCCTTATTTTAAGAAGTTGAGCATTAATTTGATATGAAAAGCACTTTTAATGAAACCACTGATTTCTTGGACGTTTCTGATTATCAGCGAATTTGGTGTTTGAAAATGATATTCATTGTGTGCGGCACATTAATTAAATGATATTGAATTAAATAACAATAATTAAATAGAGATCGAATTTGTAATCAATAGCAACATTGATTCGTACAGATCATGGTAAATTAATATTTAATGTTAAGATTGTTAAGAATAGAATGTGTAAATATGTACCTAACTAATTTAAGAGTTTATTTATTTCACTAGATGTCCTTTTTGTTTTCATTACTGCTTTGAACATTTTGTGAAATAAACTATTTAATATTTCATATTCAGTAATTTGTGATATATTATAATATTACTGATGAATCAAAAGTATGAAATAGTTATAGGTTTCAGGAATTTTAAAGAAAAAAGGCAATTGTTTCAATAATAATTTTATACAAAGAAATATGGCACTTGCCAAGTGGTATACTAAGATCTACAATCAGATAATTTTTTATCTAAGAAAATTTGTTAATTTTATAAAGCGCGAGAATATAAAAAGAGGTTTACAAAATCACATATTTGAACTTTTGTCTACTAGATCTACGATTAATATTCTTGCCAATAAAACTAAAATGAGTCAAAATAATACTGATCAGATTTTAGGACTTTTTTTAGTCCTAGTTTTTGAAAGAAATAATGCGGAAGCATAACTTCTAAAGTGAACACATAAAAATAATATCATACGTATAAACATTATTCTTCGTTAGTACCTAATAACTCGTTAGAGACCATATTTAAATGAGGTAACAGCTCAAGAGGGGGGGGGGGGGTCCTTCACTGATGTACGTAATTTTTTCAAATTCGTAAGAAAATTCTCCTGAAGATTATCTTTTTATTTATAAATTTTATTATTTTATTTAAACTTTTTTTCTTTAGAAATACATCTTTTTTAGTTGCACATTCAACTGTTTTGTTAAACTCGTCTTTTTGGGTTAAAAATTCAACTCTTTTCGTTGAAAATTATCCTCTTGTTTAAAATTAATATTTTGTTGCTGACAACTCAATCGAAATCTTTTTTGAAATAAAACTATTTTTCTGAAAATTTGTCTTTTTGATTTAAAAGTTCATCTTTTTTAGTAGAAATATTTCATATTTCTTTAATATAAAATCAACTGTATTTTTTTTAATTATACTATTTCCTAGAAAGTTTACTGTTTGTTTAAAATTCCCAATTTCGTATTGAATAGTTAATTGAAATCTTTTTGGATGAAAATTCAACTCTTATTTTTTTAAGTTTGTCTTTTTCATTTTAAATTCACCTGTTTTAGTAGAATTTTCATACTTTTTGGTTAAATAAAAATTCGAATATTTAGTAGAAAGTTAACCTATTGTTTACAGAAATTAAATCTTTCTTGGATAAAAATGCAATATTTGGTTGAAAATTAAAAAATTTTGTTATAAAGTTATACTTTTTGTTTGAAAACTCTGCTGTTTTATTGAAAATGTAACTATTTCGTAGAAGATCTACGTTTTGTTTAAATTAAATTTTTAGGTGTTGAAAAGTGAATTGAAATCGATTTTTGATAAAAATGCACTTTTTTTAATTGCTTTTTTTATTAAAAATTTATTGGTTTATCGTTGAAAATTCGACTGTCTTGTTTAAAATTGATCTATTTCATAGAAAACTTACTTTTTGTTTAAAATTTATATTTTGGTCTGTTTTAGTACAAATTTCATCTTTCGTGTATAAAAAAGCAACTAAGTTGGCAGAGAATTTAACTGTTTTGATCAAAGTTCATCCTTTTTGTTGGGAAAAGTTCGTATTTTTAGATTGAAAATTCCATTTTTTGCGTAGAAACTTATTTTTTGTTAAAAAATTCCTATTTTGATCGTGAAAAGTCATTTTTTTTACGAAAATTCAAGTTTTTGGTTAAAAATTATTTTTCTTACGTTTTTGTTTGAAAATTTAACTGATTAGAGAAAAAGCCTTTTTTGTTTAAAATTAATTTTTTAACTGAAATTTAACTTTTCCATATTTTTTAAATTGATCTTATTTTAATTCGAAATTCTTATTTTTTATAAAAAAAATCATTTTCTTTGTTTGCTGAAAAGACATATTATTGATTTAAAAACTCCATTTTTGTAGAGAAAATTCGTCTTTTTGCTTGAAGGTTCAACAATGTAGATAAACTTTATTTCTTTCTTGAGTGAAAATACATTATTTGTTAAAAATTCGTCGTTTTGATTTTTAAACTATTTTTGTTGTTTAAATTTCATCTTTTTTATTGAAACATAAATTATGAAACTTTTTGGTCGGGAATTCATATTTTCAAGTAAAAAAATTCAACTATAATATAAAAAATTTAATTATATTGTTGAAAATCCTAGAATTCTGTTAAACACCATATTCTATCAAGCTTTTTTTTTGTTTAAAGTAAATTAATAGATTTGAACATTTTAAATTTGTATCTAAAAAATACTGGTTTAATCCGATTATTAAAAATTCTATATTAAAAGTATTGCAAGATTAAAATGCTGGTATTTGAATATTAATGATCGAGGAAAATGAAAAATCAGTCAAGGAAAAATCAGGGAATTTTGAAAATGAAGTTCTCGGACAATCCTTTACGTAATTTAAGTACGGCTCCTTACATAACATAATTAGTGAAGTTTTAAAAAGTTGTAACGTCTTAGTTTTTGTCTAAGTTTGATTAAAATGTAGAGAACAATGAATATACATCCAACTATATAAATTTGAATAACAGTTGTTTCCACTGGCAAGTAGCATTTTGATGTAGAGTAGTTATTAGGCGTAAATACTCCCTGGAAAAAAAGTTGAATTGATTTTATCATGAAGATAAAATAATCCAAAAATTAATATCAACTCACCAGGAGGAACGAAGGATTATCCTTATTGCGCCAGCTAAAAGAGGAAATTGTTATTTCTAAGATATCTTCTCTGTGTACATTTCTGCATCCGTGATGAGTATGTCCATCTACTATCAACCTCGGATTCAACATATCGAAAAGCTGAAAATCAACAGAAAGCTTATTTCAGATTTTTTATAACAATGACAGGATTCACTTCAGAAAGGGTTGCTACAAAATCAATAAAAAAAAGGGAATGTTGAAAAAAATAGTTAAAATTTCGACGAGTGATCGATGTTTGATTAAAAAGAAATAAATGTCAACGAAAAGTATAATAGTTGATATTTTTACCAGCATACTTTAATTTTCAATTAAAAATAGTTGAATTAAACCGAAAAATACGAAGTTTCAACTACAATAGAATAGTTTACTTTTAAGTTTGAAAAAATAATTTTCAACAAAAAAACAGCAAATATTAAACTAAAAAAATGAATTTTTAACAAAAAATAGAACAATTTTCAACCCAAAAAACGAAATTAAAAAAAATATTAATTAAAAAAATGGAAATCAAATTTTCAGCTGAAATAAATTTTTCACTAAAATGATGAACCTTGGAAGTTTTAACCCAAAAAAAAGAACGTTCTACCAAAAAAATACCAATTTTCAACAGAGTACATGAATTTTAATCCAACAAAAATATATTTTCAACCAAATAAATTTTTAAACAGAAAGATAATCTTTATACACATGAGATTACTTGTTTGCCAAAAAGACGAATTTTCAAACAAATAAAACAAATTTTTAACGAAATAGTTACCTTTTCAACCAATGGATGAATTTTTAACGAAGAAGGTACATTTTCGACCGAACATGGAATATTTCAATTTTAAGTTTAAAAAACTAATAAAAATTGTTTTAAACAATTAGATAAATTTTAAACACAAAAAAGGCTTTTCAACTAAAAAAATGAATGGTTAACCGTGAAATGAATATTTAACTAAAACAGATAAATTTGCAACTGAAGTTAAATTTTCCGTCAAAAAGATAAATTAGGAATAAAAAAATTAGTTTTCAAAAAATATATTTTTTCAACCAAATAAATACATTTTTAAACAGAAAGATAATCTTTCTACATATGTGATTAATTTTTTGCCAAAAAGACGAAATTTCAACAAAATAGTTGAATTTTTACCTAAAAGAGATACATTTTCAACTTAGAATAGGTACATTTTCAGTAAAAATAATTAAACAATTAGTTAATTTTTAAACACAAAAAAGCCTTTTCAACTAGAAAGATGAATGGTCAACCGTAAAATGAATATTTAAGTAAAGCAGATAAATTTTCAACTAAAGTTAAACTTTACGTTAAAAAGATAAATAACAAATAACAAAAATTAATTTTCAACAATCTAGTTCAAATGTTAACCAAAACAATACATTTTTAAACAAATAGATGTTTTAACTTATGAGACTATTTTCTACCAAAAAGACTCATTTTCAACAACAAGGTAGAATTTCCACCTAAAACGGATTTTGAACTTAAAATAGGACAGTTAAATATTCAGTAAAATAATCAAATTAATTAAAAAATACCTTTTCAACTAAATAGATTTTCAAAAAATAGATGAATTTCTAACAAAGAAGATACATTTTCGACCGAAAATTAAATGGTTCAATTTTTAGCATAAAAAACTAATTTTAAACAAAATAGTTACATTTTCAACCGAACAAATGATTTTTCAACGAAGAAGATAAAATTGAAATAATAAAATGAAAATTCAATTCAAGCCAATAAAATAAATTTGTAACAAAAAAGAACAATTTTAAACCAAAAAGAGTGACTTTTTAAATAACTTTATTATAATGCAATACAATAATCAAATTAACACCAGCTTCAATTTATATAGTATCAATAGTGGCATATATTTTGTAAAATAGCAAAAAAATAGTGGTTCATCTAGAATGCTGAAAAAAATCGCATAAGTGACATAAGTCGAATGAAATTTTGAAAAACATCTTTTTTTGGAAACAATATTTAATTATAATAATAGTACTTTTAAATCCCAAGAATTTCTACATATATTACTTACAAATAAAACCTACTTTTTTTGTAAATCTAAATTCTTGCAAAATCGAAAACAGTTGAGATATTTAAAATAGTGTAAATAGTAGCATAAAATTTAAAATATAGTATCAAAAAAGTATCATGGCACTTTTTAAAATATTAAATCGAATAGAGTAATCGATAGAGCTATTCTAGTGAAAACTTTTGAAATTCCTTAAAATTTCTGAAACCCTTAAAAATCACTAGAAATTCCTTGAAATTTCATTTATTTCCTAAAGTACTCTGAAATCCGTTGGAATCCCTTAAAATCCTTTTAATACCATTGATATCCTGCACACCTTTTCAAAAACATTAACAATTTTAAGAAATCCAACGAAATTCTTCGAAACTAATCAAAATCTCGCTGAGTGCAATGGAATATTTTAATATACCACAGAATTCCACAAAAAGCAAACATAATTTTTTCAGAAAACATCATGTGTTCATAAAAGTCATGTTTTCATAAAAAATCATGTTTTAGGTTTTAAAAATATATATAAATGGGTAAATTTTATAACTAAAGTCTTTGTAATCGGTTAAATTTCTCGGAAATCCCTGTAAAACTCCAACTTTTTTAGCCCTTGAAATATATGGACATTCCTTACAACTTAAAAAGTGTATGTA
>NC_046658.1:112599533-112620241 GCF_010883055.1 Belonocnema kinseyi | reverse complement strand
CTTAAAAAACGATAAAATCATTGACATTTTCTGAGACCCCATATATGGTGAAATACGTAAAAATACATATTTATTTAAAATGTTATTTTTTAGTCTGTAAATTATCCAAATTCCTATTTATTTATCGCAAGCTGTACAGCTTTTTTTCCATATTCCCTTCTTTTTCTCGTTTTCTAACTTAAATGCGAACTGAATTAATAGAATCCAATAAGAAAATGTAACAATTTTTTATTACAAATTCATATTTTTGGTTTATTTTGTTGAAAATTGAATAATTTTGTTAAAAAATCATTCTTGAAAATTCAAAAATTCGTTGATTGTTTTTCTTTTTTGGGTGAAAATTCAACTATTTTCTTGAACATTTATCTTTTTGGTTTGAAAATTGATCTCTTTCTGTAGAAACTTTGGCTCCACGATTCAACAATTTGGTAGTAAATTTAATAATTTGTTTGAAGAATGATGTATTTTGTAGAAAATTCGTCTTTTTGGTAGAAAATCCTTTTTTTGGTTAAAAATGCAACTGTTTCGTTGAAAATTAATCGGCTGTAGTTGAGGATTAAAGTATTTTGTTAAAAATTCATTTTTGTTAGTTAAATTCAACTGTTTTTATATTTTAAGTGATAATCTTTTTTATTGAAATATGATTACTACATTTTTCGTTAAAAGTACATCTTTTTAGGTAGAAACTCAATTTCTTGTTTGTTGATTCATAATTTTACTTTAAACTTCGTTAGTTTTTTATTTTTATTACAAATTTACTCCTTAACTGAAAATTTAACTAGTTTGTTACAAATTCAACTGAATGATAAAAAATTAACTTTTCTGTAAAAAATTCACATTCTCAAGTTGAAAATTCTAGAAAATCTGGAAAATTATTTTTTTATTGAAAATCAAATTCTCTTCAATGAAAATTTACTCTACTTTTCGGTTCAAAATTGATTTTTTCAGTCTAAAAACTAACATATTTAATTATAAATTTTTGCGAACTATAAAAATATAAGCTAAAAATTAATAAAATAAAATTTGTCTAAAATCATATCCTTTGTTCAAACTATTATTTGAAAACATATGTAATTTGT
This sequence comes from Belonocnema kinseyi, assembly GCF_010883055.1. Lineage (NCBI taxonomy): Eukaryota > Metazoa > Arthropoda > Insecta > Hymenoptera > Cynipidae > Belonocnema > Belonocnema kinseyi. The sequence continues at coordinate 112,619,162 of NC_046658.1, read as the reverse complement.
TGATAATTCATCTTTTTTGGTAGAAAATTTATCTTTTTTATTGAAAAGTCATCTTTTTGGTTGAAAATGTAATTATTTGTTTAGAAATTCAAATGATTTGCATAAATCTCATCTTTTAAGTTAAAAATGCAACTATTCGTTTGAAAATTCATCTCTTTTGTTTGAGAATTAAACTATTTTTTTGCAAATTAATCTTTTTTGGTTCAATTCAACTGTTTGTTATTTAAAATAAAAATATTTTCTGGAAAAAAGTAATGAAATAGTGGCATTAGCGGGGAACTGTGAGCAAATAATCTCTTTATTTTATTTTTTTTTCAAAATAATAGCGAAATAATATTAAAAATTCAGACTGCATCAGAATAAAATGTAACGTTTCTATTTTAAATAAAACCAATTTTCGTGTCACCTGCTCAGAAGCTTCTTTTGATAAACATTCCCATCTCTCCCGAAATTTGATGTCTTTTATATCCACAGGGGCCTCATCCAATTCATTGCATATTCTATCGGATTCTCGGTACATTGGAAAATGCTGTAAAATAATGGGTCTGCTGTACCGTTTTATAGAACTGCTTTTCGCACAATCGGTTCCTACGCCCTTGGCGCATTTCAAATGCTCTGAAAGAAATATAATTTCTTATGATCTGTCTTCCAAGTTTTAGAAATTTAGAACCTATTACTTACTAGAAATTTTGTTTACGGCAATTTCAGTTGGTCGACATAGGAAACAACCATCTCCTTCCAACGCCATACTGTTCATAAGTGTAAAATGATTTCCCCTAATACTGACTCTCCGAACACTGGGGGATTGCATACCGTTTATAAATCGCTGATTTAAATAGGGTGTTATTTCTGTGGATAAATAATTAATTAAAAGTAAATTAGCATAATCAGGGTGACCACTACTTGAAAAAAAATCGAACCCCCGGCTTTCTCCCCGTAAATATTCATGATTTTTCCCAGTTTAGAGAAAAATATACTCTTTTTGCGAAACGCACAGTTTTTTCAAATATATGATAATTGCGAGAAAAGATAGGCATCAACAAACCTTTTTGAGAAAAATCTATTTATTTTGAATCATGTAAACAACTTAAAAATCAATTATCAAACCAATTTTTTAATATTCTGTATTAAACATTTTTGAAACATGGATTAATAATTTCGAGTTGAAAGTTTTTTAAATTTAAAATAATATGTGTATAGAACGATTTTGGATAATTTAATGATAAAAAGAAGCTAAATTGTATCCTTTCTAAGAAAAAGCGCTAAAAATTATACAAATGTATTTTTAATTGAAGATTCATGAAATTGAATGAATTCTGGTTCAGAATCCGAAAATGGAACAATGTCAAAACGTTAAAAATTAAAGATTTTAAGAACAGAATTTTGAAAATTTGATAATTTAAAATTAAAAATAATTGAAGTTGTATTATTTATGATTTAAAGAGTTAAAAATCAAATAATTTTGAACTTTTTAGTTTGAAAGTTTAGATTCAAAACGATTAAAATTTGAGATTTTAAAATTGAAAAGTAAATTAAATATTTTAAAGTTGAAATTTCTAAAATTCTAGAATTTTAAATTTTTATTACGTAAAAAAATTACAATTTAACATTAAAGTTGATTAGACAAAATTTTCAATTATTTGAAGTAAATTTAAACATTAAAAATTAATAATTTTAAAATTGCTAATTATACTTTTAAAATTCAACAAATTCAATTTTAATTGCAAAATTATAACCTACGAAAATGCAAAATTTAAAACTTAGCTTTCAACATAAGAATTCAGAATTTTTAAATCGTAAACATTTAAAATTACCGAAATTATTCAATTCCTGATTTCAATTGCTATTTCAGGTAGTTTAATTTTGATCTTTTTTTATTTTAAACTCAATTTTTACTTTTTTAAATTTAAATCTTCCTTTAGAATGATTATTCATTTATGAAATCTTGCAATAGAAAATTTATCAATTTAAAATGATTCATTTGTTTAAATCTTTAACTAAAAATCGAACAACTTAAAGCTATTAGATTAAAAATTAACAAATTTAAAAATGTAATACGAAACAATATTGCTATAATATGATTCCAATTTTTTAAATGTACAATTTTAATCTGTTCAATTAGAAATTGCTTTACATATAAAATAATCAAATTAAAAAATATTAGGGCTTTTAATATGAATTTTTGAAATATTTAATAGTACAATATTGTGAAATTTAAAATTCGAAACCTTCAAAAATTAATTTAAGTAAATTTTTTAGTTTCAAGATTTCAAAGATTAAGCTGTTTTAAAATTGCACTTAAAAATATAAATGTAAATTAAATTTATGGATATTTTAAAGACAATAAGTATATTATTAACAAATATCATATCATATAGTATCAAGTGACTGATTTTTTTTACTGAAAAATGAGACCTCTATAAAAAAAATCGCTGTCATTTTTGCCGTTCGAAATCGCCGAATATTAAATATCGTGTGAAATATTGTGAAACTTTTAAGTTTAATTATTCTAAATATTTTGAAAATTATATGCTTTCTAATTGAAGACTTTCAAAATTCAGAAAACGCGCGAATTATAAAATATGAGGAATCCCGGATAATGTTCTTTATTTTACAAATATGTAGAAGATAAAAAATTACCGTAGTGAAAACCCATGTCGTGATTTCCAGCCACAACATAAAGATGTGTATTCTCGGAAACAGCAAAAATTGACTTAAACCTGTCGATGTAAGCATCAAATTCCGCTGAATTTGTCCAGATACCCTCATCGAATATATCTCCTTCAAAACAATACCGCTTTTAAGTTTACGAGTAATTTCACAAAAATGGCTACATAATTATTATTAAAAGTCTACCAACCTAATATAAAAACAACATCTGGACAATGGATTGTCATCACAGTTTGGAAAGCTCTGTACATTTGCCATTCCCTAAGTACAGACTTTGCATTTTTATTTTGCTTTCAAACTTTTTTTTGGTTAAAATATAGCGAGACTTAAATTCATAAATGACTAATACAGGGTGTCTACTCAAATCTTCAAAAAAAAAATTCCCGGATAATTCCAGGTTTTTTTCAGGTATAATTTTTAACAAATTTAAAACATAAAATGTGCTTACTATATCAAAATCAATTTAAGCCACTTAAATTCCCTAACTTTTTAAGTAGAAATAGTTGAAACCAAATAGTTGATTTTTCTACCAAAAAGACGAGTTTAAAAAAGTACATTAATTCTTAATGAAACAATTGTATTTTTAACAGAAAAAGATCAATTTTCAAACAAATAGATGAATTTTGAACTAAAAAAGATCACTTTTGAATTACGAATGGATGATTAAAATTTTCAGTTAAAAAAATTACTTTTTCACCAACAAATAACAGATTTATTTTGAAAACAAATTTGATTTAATTTTTAGACAAGTAGTTCTATTTTAAAACAAAATGATGATTTAATTACTAAAATGATCAATATTTAATTGTAACATTTGAATTTTTGGGCGAAAAAATGAAATTTTAAACAAGAAAATTCATTTTCAAATAGGAAGATTAATTTGCTACCAATAAAAGCTAGTTTTCAAAAAAAAGAATTTTTTACAAAAAAGTCAAATTAAAAAATTAAAAAATACTAACTTTCCATCAAGAATTAAAATTTTCCATCAAATTAACGAATTTCTAAATAAAATGATGAATTTTCATCTGGAATAGATGAATTTAAAACAAAAATGTGATTTTTTGGGAAAAGAGTTCAATATTGAACTTAGTGGTTTTAGTTTCAATCAAAAAGATTAATTTTCTACCACAAAGACGATTATTCAACAAAATACATACATTTTCAACGAAATATTTGCATCATCAAATACAAGACAAATTTTCAACCAAATAGCTGAATTTTAAACTAAAAAGGTCAAGTTTCAACAAAATTGGAATGGAAGATTCATTTTTACCAAAGAAGACAAACTTAATAGAAAACCTTTAACTGAAATAGTTGAATTTAAAAACAAAAAAAAAACCATTTCAACTAAAGTGATAAATCTTGAACTAGAATCATTAAATTTTCAACAAAAAGATTAATTTTCAGCACAGAAAATTAATTTCTACAAAAAAAGTCTAAATTTGCAAGTAAAAAAGATAATTTTTCAACTAAATATTGAATAGTTATATTTTTAGTAAAAAAAATTAGTTTTCAAGAACAACAACAAAAGAAACAACCAAATTTTTAACAAAACAGTTAAAGTTTCAACTGGAATAATTAAATTTTCAGTGAAAAAATCAATTTTCAGCCAATGAAAAAACGAATTCTCAACAAAATAGCTTATTTTTCAACAAAGAAGATGAATTTTCAATTAAACTGATGAATCTTTAACAATAACTATTAAATTTTTAACAAAAGAGTTACTCTCAACCATATAATTAAATCTTTATTGAAAAAAGATTAATTCGATAAAAAAATGTATCAATTGATTTTTCAGTCAAAAAAGATTAAACCTTTTAATAAAAAAAAGAATAGATTCAACCAAAAAGAACGAATTTTCAACAAAATACATGAATTTTCAGCCAAAGACTTCAATTTCAACTAAAAACCTGACTTTAAAAAAAATTCTCTAAAAATTTCAGGTTTTCCATATTTTCCAGTTAGGGTAGACACCCTGTAATAATGTTGCAGATGTTTATTATTAATTTTATGCGCATGCAAAAGTAACTTATAAGAAATTAATAACTTTATAGAACCTTCTGAGTTTATCAAACCAATGACCCTTTCGAGGTCCTAGTAAGTGTGTGTCTGCCAGAAACATTGCTCGTACGGGTCTTTCTTCTGGCGATGGGGGCAAAATGTCTGGGTCCACTTTGCGGTGGTCCAAAATTGGCCAATCGCACTAATAATTGATAAAAAAAATATAACCAGTCATAATAATGAGAAAATTGAAGATATACCGATCTGCTCATACGAAAAAATATTTTGGAAAATTCAGTGTAGGCTTATAATGATTTTCCTATCATTTTTGAGCGATCATAGGAAAATATTATTATAATAATAGGATAAAAAACTTTATTTTTAAAATTCAGTGACTTTTTCTTGGCCAATTTTTTATTTTTCATTACCATTAATATTTAAAGACCAGAATTCTAGTCTTGAAACATTTTTAGACTACACAACAGGGTGGTCCAAAAATGCATTGCAAAATGTTGCTGCATGCTTAGAGGGCAATGACCCCCCCCCCCCTTTATTCCAAATCCGAAAAAAGAAATTCTCTATTTTTTTATTTTTTTATTTTAACAGGTTTTGACTTGAAGTTTCCCATGTAAAATGTATGGGGAAAAATCAGTTTTTTTGTGTTTTTAGAATAATTTTTTAGTGTTTGAAAAAATGTGACGGGAAAGTATGGGGACCTGTGGAGAATTATCCAGCGAAGAATTTCATCTATCAGACACATGAGTTTGACACTTCTAACACACCCCCACGAGTACCTAAAAACTACCCTTAAAGCCAAAAATGTCAATTCTTCAGCAAATCGTCCTTTTGAACACTGTATTCTTGTCTTTCTTTACATAAAATTATTAATATTGGTCTAGTGGAATATTTACTATCATTGGTTAATTAATTTTTAATTACTTAATTAAATGGAATTTGTTTTAATATTTTTTTCTTCGAAAATTCATTATTCCTCCTAAAAATAATTACTATTAGTCTAGTGGAATATTGATTAACATTGCTTCATGATCTTTTAATATTTAAATAAATGGAATTTGTTCAACAAATTTTTTTTCAAAAATTCGTTCATTTCCTTAAAAATTATTACTATTGATCTAGTGGAATATTTATTAACATTAATTCATTTATTTTCAATTGTTTAAACAAATAAAATTTGTTTAAATAATTTTTCAATAAAAAATTATTGATATTTCTTCAGTGAAATATTTATCAACATTGTTCGATTAATTTCATTTTTTTTAAATAAAAATTATTACTTAAATATTACTAATAAATTAATACAATGATTAATTAATCGGTAATTAATTATTGCTGATAAACATGCCACTAGACTCACAGTAATAATTTTTATTTTAAAAAATCGAAACAAAATTATTTTTACAAATTCTATCTGTTTAGATAATTAAAAATGAATGAACTAGACTAATAGTAATAATTTTAAGGGGTGAAAATAAATTTTCGAAAAAAATATTTAAACAAATGCCATTTGTTTAAATGACTGAAAATTACTTAACCGATGATAATAAATATTCCACTAGACCAATATTAATAATTTTAAGTGAAAAAAAAAGAAAATACAGTGCTCAAAATGTTGATTTCATGAAGAATTGACATTTTTTGTTTTAAGGGTAGTTTTTAGGTACTTGTGGAAGTGTGTTAGGGGTGTCAAACCCATATATTTGATACATGAAATTCTTCGTTGCGTAATTCTCAACTGGCCCCCATACTTTCCCGTCACATTTTTTAAAACCCTAAACAATTATTCAAAAAACTCAAAAAAGTGATTTTTCCCCAAGCATTTTACATGGGAAACTTCAAGTCAAAACCGGCACCTGTTAAAATCGAAAAAAAATTATGGAATTTCTTTTTTGGATTTGGAATGAAATTGGGGGATCGTTGCACTCTAAAAAAAGCATTTATGAGACACCCTACTACACAATCCAAAATGTTGTCAAAACAGGAGAAATAGGGGATTTTTCACAAAAATATGGGAATGAAAAAGACGAAATATCAATAAAATAGATCAGTTTTCAAGCTATAAAGTCGAATGTTTCAGAAATCAATTGAATTTCGAAACCCGAAAAGACGAATTTCCGAAAATAAAAATTAATTTTAAACTAAAAAATTACATTTAAAATTGAATAGTTAAACTCTCAAGCAAAAGAGACGAATTTTCTACAAAATAGTTGAACTATTAAACAAATATTTGAATTCTCGACATACAATAATGAATAATTATCGAAATGACTAAATTTGTAATAAAAAAATTAAACTTCAACCAAAAATAGTTACATTAGTCAAGCCAAACACGAATTTTCCGATGGACAGTCGAATTTTCAACAAAAAAGTTCATTTTCATCCGAAAAATAAGAATTTTTCTACCAAATGGTCGAATATTGAAGAGAAAAAAAGATTATATATATTGGGTTATAACTTACAATATTGGATTGTTATATTTTTATTAAATAAATAAAACAACTATATATACATACTTAATTAAGATATTATACAATTATATATGTTTATATAATTGTTTTTATATTAAATTAGGTAAATTCGCAATAAGAAAAAAATTTTTTTTGTTTCAAAATTCGACGATTTGACAGCAAAAGCCATATTTTTGGTTGAAAATTAACTAGTTTGGCTTGAAAAATTTAACTAACTGATTGGAAATTTAAGTGTTTTTTTGGTTGAAGTTTAATCTCCTTTAATTGAAAATTTAGTTATTTTCTTGAAAATTCATGAATTTAGGTTGAAGTTTAATCTTCTTTAATTACAAATTCGATCATTTTGTTAAAAATTCATCATTTTAGGCTGAAAATTCAACTATTTAGTTAAAAGTTCCACTATTTTCTGAAAAATTGGTCTACTTTGCTTGAAAGTTCAAAACGTTACTTGCAAATGTAACTGTTTAGATAAAAATTAATTTTTGTGGTTGAAAATTTGTCTTTCTTTGTTAAAACAACCTTTTTTTTCAAAATTCACCTTTTCGGGTTTCTAAAGTCATCTGATTTTTAAAACATTAAACTTTTTAGCTTGAAAACTGATCTCTTTTATTGAAATTTCCTCTTTTGAGATTGAAAATTCAACTATTACGTAGAAAATGTAATATATTTCGACTTGAAATATTAGGAATTTCAAGCAACATTTTGGAATATGAATTCAAATATAATATAAATAAAACAAAATAAATAAAAATAGTATTTTCTATTATTCTATTTTTTAATATTGTACTTTGTTATGTGGTATAACGAGTTGTAACTTATTGGGTTGCATTAATTCAGTTCGCATTAATCGAGAAAAGCGAAAGTTTCATGAAACCATGGGGAAAGAGGAATTCTTTTTTAAAAAGGGGGAAATAGAGGGAATAGGAAAAAAAGTGTGAAGTCTGCATTTTTAATATTGAAGCTTTTATAAAAATGGAATAAAAATATTTTGAAATCAAATTTAATAAAGATTTAATTTATTATTCTTGACATCTTACAAGTTTCAAGTGATTTAAAAAAATTTGAAGTTATTCCAAGGAATTTCTGAAGACCTCAGATTTTATAGTCACAAACTAATTGAATTTAAAAGTCTCAATCTGCAATTGACAGATAAGCAATTCGCGGAACCGCCTTTTGAACGGGTTCTTTTTTATAGCGCGCGTTTTTTGATTTGTGTTGCGTACAAAATTGTGAATTCTTTCCTTTTCAAAAACTAATTCTATAACCAATTTAAATTGATAAATTCTAAAAATACGATCACTAACCTGATAGAGGACTACATAATAAATAATGAACTCGCAAAACACCAATAATCCAAAAAGAGCCAGTAGAGTTTCAATTATGAGATGTTTGTATTTCTTTGAGCCTAACATTTTTGTATTTTGTAATAAACATAACCTATTTGCTTTTTATGATAATTATTTTTGTATATTTAATATTTGAACGCAGATTCTTATCATTATGTCGCCTATGTACTTGTAACCCATTTATCTACTGTGGTTGAAAGATAAAAACCAAGAAGTCAATTTTATCAAAACAGAATATTCATTTGAAAAAATGTAGTTTTCTTTGTTATTATTTGTCTCACGTTTGACACTGCCAGCGTCGCGGGTCATCAATACTGACGTCTCTCATCATTCCTTGGGTCACCAGTCGTGTATTGTCAAATCGATAATTCGATTATTTTCGATTAGGCAGGAGGCGCGATTTTCAAAAAATTCTGCGAAATGTTATTTGGAAAAATCGTAAAATTTTATTATGACTTTAGATTTTATTTTTAAGAAAAATTAGATTTTAAATTTCAAAGCGAAATATTATAATAGGAAAATAATTATGGACCACAATTATTTTACTGTAAGGAATGTTTTATCATTTTTTCGCCATTATAGAACAATATTATAGGACAATATTGTAGAAAAATATTTATCAACAAATACTTACAGAATTTAATAATATTAAAATATTAAAATAATGTTGAGAAGAATCTTTTTTTATTATTCTGCACGCTTCACATTTTTTACCTAATTTAAATTATTGTTAAAAAAGCATTATGCTGTATAAAAAATTAAGTGTAAAAGTATTTCTTTTTTAAATTGGATAAATTAAAAACTATTCTAATTTACAAAAACCGCCACAACATGGATTTATGGCACAATATGGTTTTTTGTTAAGGTTATTAAAGTGTTTTTGCAATCGATTTTTCTTTGTTGTTTATTACTTTTGGGTAGTTTCTCACCATTTTAAATATTAAAATAAAAAAAGTATAGAGCGTTATTTCATAAAAAGAGTGCAGTTTGTGGAGTTATATCATAACAAAATATTTCATAAATCTCCAAGATATTAAATTATTTCATCGAACTACAAAAAAATCATCAGAAAGATGCTTTCAATAAAGAAACATTGAGTTCAACTGTACATGCGTATTACTAAACTTAAAAGCCATATGGGCATTCTTTGTACTTTTGCTATAATTATTTCAATATTTTAATATGATTAATTTCTACATTTTATAGAAAGGCACTCATTAATTACTTAAGGCTTTTTGGGGTGGGGGGGGGAGGGGGTGTTACAAAGCATTTCTTATGAAAGAAAAAGAAATATATCAACGTAATTAAATATTTCTTACGTAAGTTTCCTCTTTCTAATTGATTTTGGTGGAAAATTGAACTATTGAGTTAAAAATTAATTTTTTGCATTTAAAATTTATCTTTTGAGTTGAAAGTTTATGTATTTTGCAGAAACTTAACCTTTTTGTTTGAAAATTCAACTATTTGGTTAAAATTTATTGTTTTGATTGAAAATTTAAATTTTTTTCTTTTCATTTTTGTTTTTCAGTTGTTAGAAATTCACTTTTTTAATTGAATATATAACCATACCATTTTTACTTCAAGCTTTATCTTCGATATTAAAAAACTTATTAATTTAGTTTAAAATTTGTATTTTTGCGTTAAAACTTCAATTATTTCAGTAAAAAATTCATATTTTTGGGTTAAAAATAAACGTTTTTTTTGCTCTAAAATTAAATTTTTTTTTCAAATAACTTTTTTATTAAATATTTATATCTTGGGGTTCATGAATCTACTGGTTTGTAGACAGTTTGTTTTTGTAGCTTGGAAATTCGAAATTGTGAATTAATTCTTTTTATTGGCTAATTTTATCAAAATAATTCTTGATGGAAAATTCATATTTTTTTGTTTAAAAATGCAACTATTTGGTTGAAAATTATCTGTCTTTTTTAAACTTTATCTTCTTGGTTTGAAAATTTATATCTAATTGTAAAAACGTCATCTTTTTTGCCTGAAATAGCAACTACTTGAATAAAAATTAAACTATTTGGTTAAAAACTTAATATTTTCTTAACTCCCTTTTTTTGTTGACAATTTTTTAAAATATAAATTATAACTACATTACATTTTTGCTTGAAAATAGACAATTATTGAAATTGAAAATTCATTTTTTTAATACATCTTTTTTAGTATCTGGTTAAAAATTAATTTGGGTGCAGTTCCGAATAGTGTATACCTCCGATTGATTTAAAACTGCGTATACTCGTGTATTTTGATTCGCTGAATGACGAAAATTATAGTGAAAATACGCGCAAATTTGATTTTTATGGTGAAAACCATGAAAAATCCATAAAAATCATGTTTTTATGTACTTATCTTAGTAAATAATCAAAATGTATAAAAAAGCTTCAAATAGAAGTTGTAGATCTTTTAAGAACATATATTTTACGTGAAATACATTTTTACTCTGCAAATAATAGTTTTCGAGAAAAACGACGATAAATATGAAAAATCACAGAAACACAGCACAATATGTAGCGGTGTAACCCTGTGAATAATTACAGAAAAAATGTTGGTCAAACTCCTACTCCTTTCCAACATGTCGTGTGGGGGGGGGGGGCATCCCTGTGACTGGTCACAGAAATAATGTTGGTCGAACCCCTGCTCCTTTTCAATGTCCTTCTGGTTGCAAATTTTAGTTTCTGGTTTTGAATTTTAACTTTTTTGTTTAATGCGTGTTTTTTGCTGTTTAAATTAATTGAAAATATAAACTTTTCCATTTTTGTTTAAAAATCAATATTTTTTATTTAAAAATCGTCTTTTATAGGGGTAAAATTATATTATTTGGTAAAAATTCATAATTTTCGGTTTAAATTAAACTTTTTTGTAGAAGATTCAAGTTTTTTGACTTAAAAAATTAAAAGTTTTGTTTGAAATTAACTTTTTTGTTAAAAAAAATTCATATTTTTGGGTTCAAAATTTATTTTCTTGTTTAAAAAATTAACTATTCCATTTAAAATATAACCCTTTCTTTGATTTCGTATTTTTGGTTGAAAAGTAATTTTTTCAAATGAAATTTTAACTATTCTATTTTTTTTTTTCAAAATTGATATTTTAAATTGAAAATACGTTTGCATATTTGGTTTATAATTCTTCTTTTTTAGGTTGATAATTCAAATTTTCTTATTAGAAAATTCATATTTTTTGGATTGAAAATCAACTTTTTTGTAAAAACTTGGTTTCTTTTTTGCCTTAAGAATTTGCAACAATTTTGTTGGAATATTTGGGTTGAAAACTGAACTATTTTGTGCAAAATTCGTAACTTTTTAGTTTAAAAAAATATTTAAAATGAGATTTTTTCAATAATGAAAAATGCCTTAAATTTGTTATAAAAAATTATTAAATTTGTTTGGATTTTTCTCTTAAACAAAATTACATAATGTGTTATATAATATTAATAAAAAAATTGCACTCATGAATATTTCGTATAATTATTACCATATTATATACCCACTTATTACCATTTGAACAAAAGATCAAAGTCCGTTTTAATCGTTTAAATCTTGAAAAAGAGCACGTAAAGGTTATGTTTCACCGGCCGGTTCCTTTAAGAAGTAAGAATTATCTGAACCAATCCCGAATATTTTCGTGAATTGTTTAATTTTTAAGCCATGTAAGAAATACGCGCGATTGGTCAAGCCCCCAAAACTTAACTTTATGACTGTTTAACACTAGCCATGCGCAGTGCTCAGTACTCTTGTATGTGTAGCAACGTTGGCACAAGTGGGAGGAGTGTAAGTGTGACATTTGTGTGACATGAGGTTGTGTTAGTGTAGGGGTTATCCTGTGTTGGTTTACGTGCACCTTGAGGGACTTGTGAATCGAATTTCTTGCAAGAATGGCGAGCTGCAGAATTTTTGGTGCTCTCACGCGATTTTCGCGTACAGATGCTCATTTTATCACCCGAGCAGGTAAATTTTCTCTATAATATGCTTCGAGTTTCGGTAAACACTCCGTACACATTTCGCACGAACTGTACTAAGTAACTCAGCTCCATTTGGTCAAAGTAACCTTTGCTCCTATAGGTTTAGTCTGGATGTCTGCAGAACATTATTATAAAGCGGTCATGGACTAATGCCGTTACCTAATTTTATTATGAAAAAATGATCAACATTTTTGCAATTTCATTCTTCTTATTTTGAATTTTTAGCAACAATTGAAAATGTCACGTGTTAGTAATATCCGACTGTAAAACAATTTATCTTCAGATTAAACGATTAAAAATTTAAAAGGGGTTTGGATTCAATCAAAGTTATAAGTTACTTTATGCCATGTGTTCTTTGATTTTTTAAAGAATGATCAAAATAATGCTCCCGATATTTCTTCTTTAATTTATCGTGTATCGTGAATACGATTTTAGCTAGGTTAGGAAATTATGACAGAAAAATTTCGACTTTCCTTATCTGTCTTTTGTTTTGAGAAAGTTCATTTTATTCTTGACTATTTTATTCCTATAAGTTGCAATTTATCATTTAGACAATTCAAGAAAAATGCAGACTAATTATTTTGGATCAGAGGTTAGGCATGATGGATTAACTACTCATTATTGTAGATTGTTTTAGTGCATTTTGATACATACTTTAGGTTTAAATTATGTAACGAATCTCGTTCATTCTTTCTATATTTAAAATTTTATTTTACAAAATTTATTCTATTCTTTATTATTACGTAAATATATTATTTGTGTTTATTGACTAGTATTTTTGATTCTATAAATTAATGAAGTCAATATAATTTTTTCAGCACAACAACAACCCCTTAGAACTCTCGCCACAGCAACACAAAAACACTTTAAAACGAAAATTGTCGACAATGTAGCCGTTATTACTTTAGACTCACCTGGAGTCAAGGTAGGAAGATTTTTTCTACTTTAAATTTAATTACATCATTGATTTCAATCTAAAAGTAAAGGCAGCGAATAAATTTATAGACCTAATATAAGTAACTGGAAAATTGACAAGTTTTTAATTCATGGCAAAATTTACTTTAAAGAATTCTTTTTTCGGGATTTTCTAGAATCTTTCTCTTTTTCTCAATGAGTAGGACCCAATGTAGAATTCAAATATTTTCATAAAAACTCATCTTTCTTGGTTTAAAATTCAACTGTTCTGTAACATTCGCCTTTTTGGACAGAAAATTCATCCTTTTGGATTGAAAAAATATCTTTTAGTAAGAAAGTTATATTTTTTAGTTGAAAATTCATCTTGTTTCGTTAAAAAGTCCATTCTGTTTGATTTAAGTGTCTGCTACTATGTTTTCGGTTCAGAATTCATCTCTTTGGGTTACAATTTTTGCTAATTGTTTACAGATTTAATTATTCTGTCCAAAGCTCATTTTATTGGTTGAAAATTGAACTATTTGTTAAAAATTAGTGTTTTTTGTCTGGAAATTCATTTTTTAAACTGAAATTTTACAAATTACATTTTGGGTTAAAAGGTAATTGTTTTTAATTTAAAATTGAACTATTTTATGAAAAATGTATGTATTCGTTTGAGAATTCGTCTTTTTGGTATATAATAATATATTTCGATCAAAATTAAACCGCTTGATTGAAAGTTGAACTACGTTCTTAAAAAGCAATTTGATCAATTTAAGATTATTCTTTTTCTTTTTAAATTCGCTCTTTTAGGCTGAAAAATAATTTTCTGAAATGAAAATTTTATTATTTCATTTTTGGTTAAGATTGAACTATTCTGTTTAAAATTATTGTTTTTTTTTTTGGGCTAAAAATTAATTCTTTTATCTGAATATTTAACTTTTGTATTTTTTGTTAAAAATTGATCGTTTTTATTTAAAAATTCAACTGTTTGTATAATTAAACTAATTGGTTTAAAATTGAACTGATTGGTTGAAAGTTGAACTACTTTCTTGAAAAAATAATGTTATCAATTAAAGATTGATCTATTTTTCAAATTTAATTACATAATTGATTTTATTCTGAAAATGTTCCAAATAATTCCGTATGTCAGTATATTGTACACAATTCATCAGAGAATAAGAATCAATCATGCATTTTTATGGTGAATGACTCTAAGCCACTCTTATGGATCCCCAGAAAAAATTTCATAAGTAACCAATTTGAATTTTACTTATTGCTTATATTGCGGTTTCTTAGAGCTTTTTCAAAATTGTTTTTTATAAATAATCTGTAATCTGTAATTTTATAATACTCAGTCATCTCTTAACTAATCTTCAATCATTAAAATAATTTTAATTTGAAGTTTTTTTGTCATTATTTAAATAATGGGGTTTTGTCCAAGTACATGTGTGGATTACCTGAAAAAAGCAGAAGAAACATTTTATCTCACAAAATTTTTGACAAATTTGAATATTTTTAAGTACTACTTTGTTTTCTTATTGTAAAATTATTTAAACAAACAATTTTATTATTATAATTGATTAAAGAACTCTTAACGTTTGAAAATACGTTCATGTTATGACTTCCTTGAAAAAAAGAAATGTTTAAATAAATTAAAATAATTTAAACAATTGAAAATTAATTTAAAAATACCTGGGTAGTCGTAAGTTACAGCTTAATAATTATTTACGAAGAAAAAAACTTATGGGGTTTTCTTTGGGGACCCATAACAGTGGCTTAAAGTCATTCAATCTCAAAATTTATGATTGATTCTTATTCTTTGTCGGATTCTAAACAGTATACTGAAATCTGGAATTGTTTGTAACATATCCCGTTTTTCCCATTTTAAATCAATGAGAAACTTCATGGTGTTTGCACGACCCCTAAATAATTAAATATTAACTGATATCGCTCAAATTTGTAGATTATTTTTTAGGGAATTCGAACAAAACTGGAGGGTTCAGAGGAAAGACCTCGTGTCTGATTGTCAATTATGAAGCAGCGAATCATTTTAGATTCTTTCTTAATTCCCTCATACATCACTATTGATAATATGAAAAACAAATTTTGATTGATCTCTTCTGATAATACATTTTTTATGTATTCGCTCAATAAAGGATATGCAAAGATGCTAATTACTCGATAAAAGATATAATATGTAATCTTGAGATTTCTCATTTTTGAAATCGATTTTTAATCTCAGGAAAAATGTTCTAAATCCTCTAGATATTTATGAAGAAAACAGCATCTTAAAACATATTTTTTCCATGAAATGATTTTAATTCTTTTTATATAACGTATTTGCTATTTCATTGAATTTTAATAATTGAGGAACCATAAGAAACATTATTTAGTCATTTATTTTTATTAATTTTGTTAATATTTTTTTCTGGTGTCCATGTTTTAAATTATATCTGCCTGATTTTTTAAATAATTTTTATTCATAAGATATTACTTTAAAACAAATATTTATATTTAAACAAATCCAAATCT
This sequence comes from Belonocnema kinseyi, assembly GCF_010883055.1. NCBI lineage: Eukaryota > Metazoa > Arthropoda > Insecta > Hymenoptera > Cynipidae > Belonocnema > Belonocnema kinseyi. The sequence goes on along the minus strand of NC_046658.1, from coordinate 112,603,269 downwards.
ACTAAAAATTAGGAGTATATAAAAATAAATAAAAATCGAAAAATAAAAAGAAGTTTTTTTTAACGCCAGTCCAGCGTATGGGAGAAGCCGTAATTTTACGGGAAATGTCTTATTGTGAGAAATTTATGGGATATTATATTTGAAGCAGGAATTTTTGTATACTTCGTACACGAAGTTGGATGAAAATTTTGCGTTGCTTTTTGAATCACCCTATTTTTACTAAATTTTCTAGAAAAAAATTGCAAAATGTTCAAACTATTTGGGGCGATAAATCAGGGTTGCTACAGGTCAGCAAATTTTAGAAATTCAAGGAATTTAAAAATACTCCGAGAAAGTCAGGGAATATCAGGAAAACCCTAAAAGTGTGAGGGAATTTTTTATTTGAAATTTATTTGGATTAACACTATTTATCTCCTGGTTGTAATGTTTTTTTATATGTAAAAGCAAAATTGATAATTTTGAGATGAAATAGAAAGTTGGGCAGGGAAAAGACAAGGAATCCCGAAAATAGAATTTTGTAGTAACCTTGATTAAATATAAACTTCATATGTAATAAGATAAGAGAGTTTTGGTAACAGAAATTTAAACTAAAATGAAAGAACATGTTGGAAAATTCAAAGTTTATTTAGTTTCTGTGAAGATTATTATTTTCATAGTTATTTTCATAAATTTCAGTTGTTTTTATTGCTTCGAAAATGGGAGAACATTCTTCCAAATAATTCATTTTTATACATTGCACCATAAAAGATGTTTCTGTTATATTGATGACTATTTAGTGATTAAAGTTCACTAAAAAAATGTAATGTGCCTAGAGAATAAAAAATGTAAATGCAGAAAATCTGTAGAATACAGGTGTGTGTATTCAAAAATTTATTTATTTATCTGACTCAGTTTATAACGTTATTTTGGACCTTTGAGGGGGTTAATGATCAGAAAACTCTAAAATTATCTTGACGTACTTCGAAACTTTATGCTGATAAAATAAAAACATTAGAAAAACAGATGAGAAGTTCAAAAAATGAAAATCAAACACTGCATTTTGTATTGATTATTTAAATTACATTTTTTTAGCTAATCTAAAACAATATTTTGAAAATCCATATATTGTATTTAATTATTTTCTTAATAAAAATTCATCTCTTTGACTAAACATTAATTTGCTTACTAAACATTTAATTATGTAATTTTTGGTTAAAAGTGATGTTTTTTAGTTGAAAATTCAGCTTGTTGGTCAAAAATTTAATTATTATTAGTCAAAGATTCATCATTTGAGTTGAAAATTCATCTTTCTGGTTAAAAATTCAACTATTTCAGTTTAGGATTTACTATTTTAATTGAAAATTCATCACTTTGTTTAAAAATGTAACTATTTTCTAAAGTTATTTTTTTTCCTTTAAGTTATTTATTTTAGCAAAGTAATTTTTTTAACTGAAATTTTAACTTATTCCAATTGAATGTTTCATAATTTTAGATAAAAATTCATCTCTGGTTGAACATTTATTTTCGACTAAGAATTTAATTATTCAATTCATGGTTGACAAATTATATTCTTTAGTTGAAAATTCATAGATGTTGGTACAAATTAGTCTTCTTGATTGAAAATTCAGTTCTTTGGTAGGAAATTAAATTATTCTAGTTAAAAATTTAGTTAAAAACTAATCTTTCTGGTTTAAAATTCCACTATTCCAGTTTAGGATTTACGATTTTATTCGAAAATTCATGAATTTGTTTGAAATTTAACTATTTTTCGTACCGTTTCTGGTTGAACATTTATTTTTGACTAAAAATTTAATTATTCAATTTATGGTTGAAAAATGATATTTTTTAGATGAAAATTTATATTTTTTGGTACAAATTAGTATTCTTGATTGAAAATTCAGCTCGTGGGTCGATAATTCAATTCTTCTAGTTAACAATTCATAGTTTCAGTTAAAAATTCATCTTTGTGGTTGAAAATTCCAATATTTCAGTTTAGGATTCATAACTTTAGTTGAAAATGCATCAATTTTTATGAAAATGTAAATATTTTTGGAAAAGTTAGTTTTTTTTCTTAAAACGTAATTTTTTTTAAAAAAGTAATTTCTTTAACTGAAAATGTATCTTATTCCAATTGAATGTTCCATAATTTTAGATAAAAATTCATCTATCTGGTTGAACATTTATTTTTTGACTAAAAATTTAACTATTCAATTTTTGGTTGAAAAGTGATAATTTTTACTTAAAATTCCTATTTTTTGGTACAAATTAGTCTTCTTGATTGAAAATTCAGCTCTTTCGTTGAAAATATAATTATTCTGGTTAAAAATTCATAATTTTAGTTAAAAATTCATCTTTCTAATTTCACTATTCCAGTTAAGAATTTAGAATTTTAGTTGAAAATAATCAATTGGTTTGAAATTTAACTATTTTTTGGACAGTTCGTTTTTTTCTTGAAAGTAATTTTTTTGTTAGGAAAGTAATTTTTTAAACTGGAAGTTTAACTTATTCCATAGTTTTAGTTGGAAATTCATCTGTATGGTTGAACATTAATTTTTGTAACTTCAAAATTAATTATTTATGTTTTGGTTGTCAATTTATCATTTTTAGAGAAAATAATTTTTTTTTTAAATTCAACTATTTCAGTTGTAGATTTATTGTTTTAGTTGAAAACTCATCTTTTTGGCTTAAAATTCAACTATTCCAGTTGAAGATTTCGAATTTGAGTTGAAAATTCGTCAGTCATTTAGTTAATTTCTATTTTTCAATTGAAAAGGTTAACTCCTTGAATGCTGAGGTCATGGAGGAGATCGCGCAGGTTTTAAGGGATATCGAGTCGAATTCCGCTGTGAGCTCTGCAGTGCTCATAAGCGGGAAACCTGGAAGTTTTATTGCAGGCGCTGATATTACCATGATTAGCAAATTTCAAACTGAAGACGATGGTTACAAGGTTTCTAAAGATGGCCACAGAATTCTGAATGCGATAGCTGCAAGTAAAAAACCAGTGGTTGCAGCAATACAAGGCAGTTGTCTTGGAGGTGGCCTGGAGGTAGATATTTATTTGACATTTTTTTCAGATGCAGGGGAAACTATGCTTGAGTTCGTAAAAAAAATGTTTAATGTTTTATACAATTTATGGTAAATTATTAAGAATAGTAATTGACTCGGTGGGAAGACTTAACTATTCACTTAACTATTTCTGTTTAAAAACTGCCGATAAAATTTATTATTTAGTTGATTTTATGTTTAACAATCTCATGCATAACTGAAGAATATAACATAAAATATATAAAAATATAATATCTCGATGAAACTTCTTGCACTTTTAATTACATATTGTGCCAAATATTGTGGTTAAGGGCATGTGACACAGCTAAATACCTATATTACCGACCACAGTTTTTCAGTTCACTGAATGTTTTTTTGAACCTAAGAACTTTTTTTGTAAATAAAATATCGAGCTGAAATTTTGAGAAATGTATTAGAGTACAATAAAGTACGTTTAGGTACTGCATTGTGGTAGGAACTTCACTGAAAATTATTTCATCTTTTTTCTGAACCTCAACATTTTTTGAACATTCCAACTTTTTTTATACATAAAATATCGGTCTCAAACTTTGAGAAATGCAAAAGCCGAAAGAAAACTACGTTTAAGTATAAAGCTTGATAATAAAAGATGTAAAAAAATATATTTCAGCAATCAATTCCAACGGCATCAGCCGGTAACGTTGTACACGAAAATACGAACTCTCTAGAGCCT
>NC_046658.1:112589795-112599433 GCF_010883055.1 Belonocnema kinseyi | reverse complement strand
AAGATGAAATAATTTTCAGTGAAGTTCCTACCAAAATGCAGTACCTAAACGTACTTTATTGTACTCTAATAGATTTCCCAAAGTTTCAGCTCGATATTTTATATACAAAAAAAGTTCTGAGGTTCAAAAAAACATTCAGTGAACTGAAAAACTGTCGTCGGTAATATAGGTATTTAGCTGTGTCACATGCCCTTAAAGTTTTAAGAACACCTTTTTATGCATATTCCAATAATCTTAAATGATCTACTAGTAAAAGTGACCTACTCTGACAATTATTTGCCCGAATTTAATTTTAAGTACTTTATTTTCCATCTTTAATTATTATTAACCATATACCAAATTTATGCGATATGTAACATACTGTCAGGTCGCTATGGCGTGTCACTATCGTCTCGCCGTTAAAGACTCAAAAACGAGCTTAGGTTTGCCAGAAGTAATGCTGGGCGTTCTTCCCGGCGGAGGTGGGACACAGCGACTACCGAAGTTAGTTTCTTTACCAAATGCATTGGACATGTGTTTGACTGGAAAAAGTCTGAAAGCTGATAAAGCGAAAAAATTCGGTGTGGTCGATCTTCTTGTGAATAGATTGGGACCTGGAACTGCTTCACCGGAAGAAAAGTAAGAAAAGTGCACATAATAGAAAATTCAAAATAGCGAAAAAAGTGTAATTTTACTAATATCACTGTTTGAACTAATTTGAAATAATGATATCATTTAGTTTATAATGCGTAATTCAAAAATCTTTCACTTACAAATTTTCTATTTTGGATTTTAATTTCTAAGGGTACATTTTTCATTTAAAGAATTTTAAATGTAGTTTTAAAGACCTAAAAGGGAATAATAATATATTTTTCAAGACGATTTGGAATCCGTTAAAAATTTAAGAATTTATAGATTTGAACGTTGAAAATTAAACTGTTTCAATTAGAAAATCTTAGTAGTCAAACAAATGTAAGAGTCCGATTTAAACTTTATAAACTATAATTATAATTAAAGGCTTTCATTAAATTAAAAATATTGTTTAGGTATACAATTTGAAAGTTTTTTAATGAATAAAAATAACAATTGCCTTATGTTCAGAGATATTTTATTGCTCATGTAAAATCAGTAATTATAAATCAAATATTTAAAACGAAACACAATGTCTACGTATACAGGCAAAATCCGGCTATTCGTACCAAAATTTTCTTGAAAATGGCCCAAGACCTAATTTAAAATATAATATCAAATTTTGTGGATTTCGAAACCAAAATTTAGAAGCTTTTTAAAAAATATGAAAGGCTTCGCAAGAATAAAAAACTTTTTCTTGAGATTCCTAGGAAAATTGAAAATTACTTATTTTGAAAAATAAATTCTAAGAGAATATTTAAAAAGGATTTGAAAAGATTTCCAGAATTGTCAAAAATGAATCTGGAAGATTTTAAGGAAATTTTAAGAAATATTTAAAATCGTTTAATTTGAAATATTTCAAACTTAAAATTGCTTAAAATGATTTGCAGCTCAATTTTTATGACTTCAAATAGAAATTTTTTTATTTTTAGAATCGGAATTTTTCAATTTCATGAACCGCGAGGAATGTTTGCGAATCAGGAAAAAACCGGAAGATGGCCGAGAATTTTTTTATATGTTTAAAAAACAACCAGTCTGAGATATATAAGATTGTGTACTGAATAATAGTCCCAAAGATAGAAAAACTAATTTAAAATATTCTAAATTCTGTATCTTTTAAGCTTCGTATTTTACGATCATTTCGACCGTTTTGAGAAAAATCTTTCAAAATTGTATCAAGTCAAAAACGTCTGAAACCAAATAATTTCCAATTCGATTATTAAAAAGTGAACAAAATTGATATTATAATCGTACTGTTACAAAGTATATTTTTCAAATGAAATTTTTAATATTCACTATATTTTCAGTTGAATATAATTCAACAATTAATTAAATATCAAATTGAAAGAGTTTTAATGTGAGTGGATATAATAATAAACATTGATAAACGAAAGCATTCATATTTTATTATTATGAAAAATGTGAACATTTTATGTTTTGAAAATAGTTAAAATTATTCTCAATAATTAATAAGAATTCAAATATAAAATATTCGATTATGGAAAAGAATAAATTTGGAATTAAAGGAACACAACATTGAAATTTTCCACTTTCTAAGAAGTTAAATTTATTTAAAAAACTAGAATCTTCAATTGTGTCTAATTTGACAATAATTCAAGTTCATGGAATTATAATTTTAAAAATAAATATTTTTGAGGCGAATCAATTTAATCTGAAATAATAGATGTAGACATTGTAAAGTAGGAACAGATTATCAAAATTTTTCTTTATCTTTGCAAATATTTTAAATTAGAGCTTCAATCGTTTCATTGTATGCGATTATTCTTCCTCAATGAAATTTTCCTCTCCTAAAAGTCAAATTTTTCTGTAGGGGAACTGTCAGCGCAAAGTTTAGAATTTACAAATTACATTTGAAAAAAACTCAGAATAAGTCTGAAATTTCGAAATAAAAATTCTGCAGCCAGCCTAGTGTAAGAAATTAAATTAAGAATTTTTATTCAAAATTTCATCCAAAATTAAAGCAAAATATAAGAAGCACTTCCATGAATTACGTTTAGAATGTAAGCAATAAAATATTTCAAAAATTTTAAAAACCTGCATAGAATGCAAAATTATTAATATAACTTTGATTAATTTCTTTGAAATATAATTTTGTTAAATTTTGGTATGCCTTATAACTTAAAAAAATGAATGTGTTTAAGAATTAATATTATTTGTGCAAATATAATTTGCTAGTGAAGTGTAATTTAATTTAATTTTATGCGTTTAATTCTAGTTTAATGAAATTTGTTTTTTCCTCTAAACTCTCTAACATTCTGGGATGGAACTGTTAGTGTAAGATATCGATTTTTTTGTAAATCACCCTTGAAATAATTTAAAAATTACAAATTAAAATTCAGTAACGACCCTGGTCTAAGAAATTTAAATAAGAATTTTTATACCAAATTTATTCAAATGATAAAAAAATATAAAAAAATCAATTCTATAAATTAAGTATAGAATTTCCAGAATTTCAAAATTCCTGCATAGAATTCAAAATTATTAATATAATTTTATGAAATTATTTCAAAATATTGTTTTTAACAAACAAATTTAGTTCACGCAACTTAAGTTCAAAATCCATGAAAACTATAAACTGGTCTAATTTAAAATTAATGCAACTAATAAGTTAAAAATTTTGAGAAGAGAAATATTTTACACGTGAATCAATTTATTTTTAAATAACACATGGTGAAATTCATGGAATTTAAAAGCACTTTGAAATAAAATTTATCACGTTCAGAAGAAATTTATTAATTTTATTGACATTACTGAAGTAGAAATTAATTTTCAAAAATTTCATTTGTCTTTGTCAAAGTGTTTTTAAAATCAGAGTTACATTTTTTTTTTAAATTATGTTGATCAGAGTTTTTAATATTTGTCTCATCCTCTAAAGACCTCTTACTTTTCTAGAATGGAACAATTTAGATTTTTCTGTGAATGTCCTTAAAATAATCTGCAATTTGGAAATTAAAATCCTCGAGCAACTCTGGTAAAAGAAATTTTACACCAAATTATTACAAACGATAAAAGAATATCTAAATAGTACTTCTATAAATTAAGTTTAGAATTTCGAGAATAAAATCTTTAGAAATTCAAAATATCTGCATATAATTTAAAATTATAAATATAATTTGATGTAATTTCCTTGAAATCTAGTTTTGTTCAATTGTTATATGGCTTATACTTTAAGAAAAAAATTGAACCTGTTTAAGAATTAATTTCATCTGTACGCTTACTCTTTATATAATATGTTATTGATTTTTTTTACATTGATGTCATAATTTTGATACTATTTTAAACCTGAACGGTACACTGGTGCGAATTTGCACCTGAAGTTTTTTCATTTTGTTATCATTTACGCAAACACAGCTGCAGCGGATTATCCCCACATATATGAAATATATATGCTGAATATGCGTGATATATGCTAGTTGTTTATTATATGTTCAATATATTAAATATTTAATATTAACATTGCAAACAAACCAATTCGCACCAGTGTACCGTTTACGTATGCTGGGTTAGAGTGTACCATTTGTGGGTTAAAAAATGGGTGCCACTATTGACACTAGTTTTGGTATCGGAAGTGAATCTGAGCCCTGAATAAGTAAAAATAACAGAAAAAATGTAATTTTACTAATTTTTTTGTAATTTTTACTTTAGCACAATGCAGTATCTGGAAGAAACTGCGATTAAAACAGCGAAGGATCTTGCTAGTGGAAACCTGAAAGTCAATAGAGGACCCAAATCATTAGTTGAGAAACTTACAAACTTGGTCCTTTCGGTGGACTACGTAAAAGATCTAGTTTTCAAAAAAGCGAAAGCTCAAGTCATGAAACAAACTAACGGTTTGTATCCCGCTCCCTTGAAAATCTTGGAGGTTATTCGCACGGGTTTGGATAAAGGACCAGGTGCGGGTTATGAAGCAGAAGCGAAAGCTTTCGGTCAATTGGCAGTTACTCCAGAGAGTAAAGGTCTTGTCAGTCTCTTCTTCGGCCAGACAACCTGCAAGAAGAACAGATTCGGAACTCCGAAGAGTGCTGTGAAGTAAGATAACATTTGTGCAATAAAATCTTATAATATAGGGATATATAATAACAGGGCTGTCTACTCACCTAGAAAACCTGGAATTGTCAGGGGATTTTTATATACCTGGAAAAAAAACCCTGAAAAAGTCTGGGAATTTTTTCGAGAGCATGCATACATTTTTTGTTTAAATTTTATTATAAAATTTAATAATAATTTTGTTCTTTTTTTAAAACTAGCTCCATATTACTGGATTTAACTATTTTTGTGAAAATTCAAATTTTGTTTGGTGTAAATTAATTTTTTAACTGAAAATTTAATTAGTACAGTTGAATATTCCATAATTTTAGTTGAAAATAATTTGTTTAAAATGAAAATGTAAGATAATTTAATTTTTGGTTGAAGATTTTCAACTCTTGTTAAAAATTCGTCTTTACTTGATGAAAGCTCAACTACTTAGTTAGGAATTTAACTATTTTGTTCAAATTTCGTTTTTTGTATTGAAAATTTGTCATCACTCAAAATTTAACTATTCCAGGTAAAACTTGAACTATTTCCTTGAAAAATTGTTTGTTTTTGGTTAACAATTAATTTTTTTTATTAATTAAAAATGTATCTCTTTGATTAAGCATCCAGTTTTTTAACTAAAAATATGTATATTCAATTTTTGACTATAAAATTTTTTTTTATGTTGAAAATTCATGTCTTTTCTTAAAAAATTAATCTTTTTGGTAGAAAATTAATCTTTTTGACTGAAAATATACTATATGCAGTCAAACATTCCAACATTTTAGTTAAAAGTTCATCTCTTTCGTTGAAAATTATTTTTCTTAGTTGAAAATTTAATTATTCCAGTTGAATATTCCATAATTTTAGTTGAAAATAATTTGTTTAAACTGAAAATGTTACAGAATTTAATTTTTAGTTGAAGATTTATCATCTTAACTGGAAAATTCATATATTTTTGTGGAAATTCGCCTTTTTGGTCTGAAATTATTCCTCTTTTTTTTTTTAAATTAATCTTTTTGGTTTAAAATTCAATTATTGTAGTAGAACGTCCATAATTTTATTTTTAAATTTTTCACTGTTTTGATGAAAATTCATCTATCTTGTTAAAAACTGGTCTTTTTTGTAAGAAATGATTTTTCTTTGTTGAAAATTAATGTTTTTCAACTAAAAATTAACTTAACGGAGCTGAATATTACATCATTTTAGTTTAAAATTCATCTATCTTGTTACATTTTAAGTTTAAAAGTCGTATTTTTTTATTGAAAATTAATTTATTTTCTAGGTAAAATTTCAACTATTTGATGAAAAATGGAGTTTTTATTTGTTGAAAAATCAACTGTTTGAACAAACATTAATGTATTTTGTTCAAATTTTGTCTTTTTAGTAAGCAGTTAATCTTCCATGTTGAAAGTTCATCTTTTTGGTAAATGTAACTATTCCAATGTAATATTCCATCATTTTAGTTGAAAATTTATTTTTTTGGTTGGAAATTATTTGTTTTTTTTTTGTATTGAAAATTTAACTGTTCAATTTCTGTTTGTCAATTTATCATTTTTAACTGAAAATGAATCATTTTGGTTGTAAATTTAATTTGGTTAAAAATTCATATATATTTAAAAAAAGTTACTCTCACGAATAAAAAAACAGTTATTTAATTTTACATGTAAATAGTACTATTTTGACACATTTAACTTTTCACAAGGACAAAAAAAAGTATTATTTATATAGTACTCGTGAAATTATGTACATATTGGGTACGAATGAAAAATACCGTAAAATAAAATTTCCGAATTGGAAAACTCTCGAATAATAAAATTGCCAAAATTATAAAATTGCTGAAACATAAAAATTCCGAATTTTTTAATTCGTGAACTAAGATAATGGAAAAAATTGATTTTTTAATAATAATTATTGATTTATTTAATAAAAAAACAATAATCAAATATTTTTATTAACGTTTTTTTATACTTTCAAAGTTTAAAAAAATTATTGTTTGAATTTAAAACTAAAATGATTGAATACAAATTTTATTTAAAAATAAATTTAAAAACATACGCACCTCAAACGAAAAAAAGAAATTTCATATTACATTAAAAAAAAAATACTATGCCCATTTTCAAACAAAAATTATCACCTAGAAATATATACGTATTTTGCAATTATATTGTTATTTTAAATTCAAAAAATAATTTCTAAAAACTTTAAACGATAAGAAAACTATTTTTTTAATTGCTTAAATTCGGGATTTTTCAAATTCGATAATATTATAAACAGTTTGGAAATTTTATTATTTGGGGATTTTAATATTTTTTGAACATTTATAATTTCGGCAATTTTATTATTCGGGAATTTGACACTGTCGAGAATCTTACTTTTCGGGATTTTTCAGTCTTCTCACATATTCCGACTTGATTGTTAAATATAAAAATAATGTCTGGAAAAAACCTGGAATTGTTGGGGGATTTTTTTCCAGGATTTGTGTAGACATCTTGAATAAGGATTGTTAGTTTACATTTCTGTATTTATTTTTTACATACTTTGTTGCAGAACAATTGCCGTGCTTGGTGCTGGATTAATGGGAGCTGGTATTGCTCAAGTGAGTATTGATAAAGGATATAATGTGATTCTAAAGGACACGAATCAAGCTGGACTGAACAGAGGCGTAGGTCAAATACAAAATGGTTTGGAAACTGCAGTTAAGAGGAAGCGAATGAGCAGGTTCATATAAATTATATTCTCTAAGTATAATCTTGGTGGCGACTTGACCGGGAATTTACATCTGATCGCAGTACAATTCAAGTTTCATTATTTTAATAATTTTGGTCAATTTAGAAAAGTGATTTCTTCTTTGTATAAAGTCGCGGAGAATTTTGTTTGAAGAGTTATAATTCGGATTTAGAAGAAAGAGTTTAAAAATCTTTGTTCCAAGTTAGAATTCGTTATAATTTAAAAGTTCTCTCTTCCAAATTAGAAAAAAGTACTTAAGGGCATGTGACACAGCTAAATACCTATATTACCGACCTCACTTTTTCAGTTCACTGAATGTTTTTTTAAACCTAAAAACTTTTTTTATGAATAAAATATTGAACTGAAACTTTGGAAAATGTATTAGAGTAAAATAAAGTACGTATAGGTACTGCATTTTGGTAGGAACTTCACTGAAAATTATTTCATCTTTTTTCTGAACATTTGAACTTTTTTTATACATAAAATATCGGTCTGAAACTTTGAAAAATGCAAGAGCCGAAAGAAAACAACGTTTAAGTACAAAGCTTAATAATAAAAGATGTAAAAAGAATCATTTCAACTATCAATTCTATCGGCATCAGCCGGTAACGTTGTACACGAAAATACGAATCCTCTAGAGCCTCGTCTAGTGGCCGCCAGGGTTTGTATTTTCTTGTACAACGTTACCGGCTGATGCCGATGGAATTGATAGTTGAAATATATTTTTTTTACATCTTTTATTATTAAGCTTTGTACTTAAACGTTGTTTTCTTTCGGCTCTTGCGTTTTTCAAAGTTTGAGACCGATATTTTATGTATAAAAAAAGTTCGAACGTTCAAAAAATGTCGAGGTTCAGAAAAAAGATGAAATAATTTTCAGTGAAGTTCCTACCAAAATCAAGTACCTATACGTACTTTATTTTACTCTAATACATTTTCCAAAGTTTCAGTTCAATATTTTATTCATAAAAAAAGTTTTTAGGTTTAAAAAAACATTCAGTGAACTGAAAAAGTGAGGTCGGTAATATAGGTATTTAGCTGTGTCACATGCCCTTAAGTAGCTTCAAAGTTCTGAATTATAACAGAAAATGTTGTTATCTTGTTCATTACAAATGTGTATTTTTTTAAGTTAAAAATTCAACTACTTGCGGTTAAAGTTTATACTTTTTTGTTTAAAATTAATTTTTTTCTTTCAAGATTCATCATTTTAATTGAAAATTCATCTCTTTGAAAATGGAACTATTCTATCTTTTGTTGTAAATTTATCTTTTTACATTCTCATCATTTATGATTGAGAAAGTATTAGAATTGTGAACCAGCCATTGTTGATAAAAATTCAAAAAGTGAGCGCATTTTGAAAATTTTTGAGACCACTTTTTTTTTAATTTGACAATTCTATGTACGGATATTTATAGTCTTAAAAGGAACAAACAATTTATCCTTATGACTTTTTTCGATAAAAAGAAAATTCTCAGAGTTATAGCGTTTTCAAAATTTGTTTAATCAACCGAAAATCAAAATTCGAAGCCGAAAAATGCACGATATAAAAAAAAGTCAAGAGAAGAAAAACATTTTTTTTTTTTGAAAGCCCTACAAGATTATCATAACCAATTCTTGGATTTTCTTCAAAAATCGAAAATTCAAATTTTGATTGCACAAAAAATAATGGAAAATAAAAAAATCCATTTTATGGGCAAACTATGTAGGGTACGAAAAAAGATGAATTAACAAAAATGGTTATCCCAAAAAAGATCCACCATTTCGTTAAGAATCACTCCTTGATAGGACGCGTACCTTTTGTTTTATTCGTGAAAAATAACATTGAAAAAAAAAATTTTTTAAATGTGTGAAAAAACGACGAAAGTTACGAGAAAAAAATCCAACAAACCCTGTTTACAAATGTCTGTCGGAAATCGAGCGCGCAGCGCCAGTTTCACGATGAGAATGTGTACCTCAAAGCCTACAGAGCTTTGAGAAACTTAATATTTGACTATACTTAAGTAAGTAGACAATTCAGAATATGAAGACGCATATAAATGCTGCCATATAAAAGAGATCTTTTTGATAAAGTTTTTTTCAAGCATTCCAAATGCAAAGAATAAATATCCGAGCGCAAAGCGCGAGATTCAACTGTCGCGCGCCCTAGGCGCGCTCAAACTCAACTATTTGTTTAAAATTTGAATTCTTCTTTTCCGTTACAAATTCAATTATTCCAGTTAAATATCCAGAAAATTAATCATTTAGGTCTGAAATAAAATCACTTGG
>NC_046658.1:112553454-112589695 GCF_010883055.1 Belonocnema kinseyi | reverse complement strand
GTTGTTGAAAATTTATCATTTGAATGAGAAGGCATTTTTTTGCCGGAAATTAAACTATTTTGTTGGAAAATGATTTCTTTTCTGTTAAAAATTAGATATTTAAAACAATGTAAGTGTAACTATTGGGAATGGTTAAACTGCGAAACACCACCTGGTGACAAAAATCCGAACGAGAAAGAATAGGTAAGATTTTAAAGTTGTACATTAATTTTTGTATAAAAGTGTTTTAACGATTTTTGTTCTGGAGTTCAAAGTAGATGTTGAATACTAAAAGTAAGTCTTTATCGAAAACAATGAAGTGTAGATGGAATTTACATCTTATAAGGTGAAGAAACATATTTTTTTACAGAAATATCTGTCCAACTGTGATTTCCATCCTTTTTTAAAATACATTTTCAGTTGATCTACTGTGAATATAAATTAATTATGATTTTTAAAATTAAACTGTTCTTTAAGATTTAAAAAGTGAATAATAATTAATTTTACAAGACGATTCGAAATCAGTTCGCAATTTTATAATTCCTAGTTTCTAACGTTAAGAATTATGTAAACTATTTCAATTGAAAGTCTTATTGGTTAAACAAATGTAAATGCCCGATTGAAACTTTATAAACTATTTTCAATTTTAAAATAACTTCAAAATAATACATTCATAAACAAAAGCTTTTATTAAATTTCAAATTTTATTTCAATCTAAAGTATTCCATTTTTAAACCATTCAATTTGAAATTTATTAATTAACAAAAATAAGAATTACTTAATATTTAGAAATATCTGACTGTTTATCTAAAATCTGTAATTATAGTTAAATATTAATAACTAAATTTTGAAGGTTACAGTTTAATTGTTCTATTTAAACAATTTTAATTTGTAAGTAAAATTGTTGAACTTCGATGAATAAATAACAATTGAACACATAGTATTCTTTTAAAAAATTCAAGGAAGTTGAAGAAATGTTTCGAAATTTTGAAAAAATTCAATTTAAAATTTGAAATGATTTGAAATAATTTAAACAAAGTGTGTACGTTAACCGCCAAAATATAGATTTTTGCAGATTTCGAACGAAAAATTAAAAAGATTTTTAAGAATTTGGAATGGCTTCAGAAGATTAAAAACATTCCCTTTGAAAATTAATAATAATTTTTGTTTTGAAAAAATAATTTTGAGTGATTATTCAAAAAGATTTAGAAAGATTTACAAAATTATCAAAAATGAATGTGGAAGAGAATTTAAAAAGAAATTAAAAAAAAATTGGATTCATTTTTAAGAATGTTTAGAAGTTCTGAAATAATTTCAAAAATAATTCTAAAAAATGAAGAAAAAAAAATGTAAACAACATGCAAATGTTTCAAGATTTTCAAATAAGATTTGGAAGCATTTTAAGGATTTTCTAACTTATTAAAAATATAAATAATTTAACTTTTAATTTAAGAAGTGTTCAGTTTATAAAAAAATATAATCGTTGAATTTTTAATGTTTCTATAGCACACATGCTGACATAATTTTGAAAAATTTTTTACTCCGTGATTGATTCTTCAATTTAGACTTTAGAGCATTGAAAATGAAATCATGGAATTATATATTTTTAGAACTGAATCTGAATCTTTGAACTCTACAATTTATAAAAGTTAAACATTTTATTTTGCAGTTCAACCGCATTTAATTAGAAATTGTTCAGTTTAAAAGTGTTAGTAGCTTCTATTCTATATGTATAAATTATTTTAAAAGTTTGAAATTCAAGAGTTCCAATTTAAGTGCTTTCAGTTGCAGTTCAGTTTTTATTAATTCAAATGGGAAAATTGTTAGCTTTAGAGTTCGATTTTTTAAATTTCATTGACCGTGAAAAATGTTTGCGAACCAAAAAATGATCGAGAATTTTTTTCTTGGATTAAAACGGCCACCCTAAATCATCTATTATTCTTATTCTTCGCATAATTTGGATAAAATTTGTTGCTAAATACATGAATTCAAGTGTATGTAAACTGAAATTCATTAAAACTTAAATGAAATAGTGAAATAATGATTTTATTTTTTAAACCTATTTGACAAAAATGTGTTTTTTGACTGTATAATATGGAAATTATATCTAAAACTATTTGTTTTTTTATGAAGATTTGTTTTTAGTATTCAATCATTATTTTATACTTCACAAAACTATCGTAAAAATAGTTTTATGCACAAATTAATGTATAACTTTAAAATTGTACCTACTCTTTCTTTCTACAATTTGTTTTGGTTCGCAATTTATCTTTTTGGTTTAAAATTCAACTATTTCAGTTGAAGATTCACCATTTATCTGAAAATTGATCAGTTAGGTTGAAAATTAATGTTTTTAATTAAAAATCTAACTATTCCATTTTCTTTCAAGAATTCTTTTTTCTTAGTTCAAAATTCAACTATTTGGTTTATTGTCTTCTCTAATTGAAAATTCAAGTATTTCGTTAAAAATTCATCTTTTTGGTTTAAAATTCAATAATTTATTTTGCAATTTTTTGCTCTGTTGTGTAAAAGGATATTTAGAATGAACGGCATAAATTAAAAGATATGTTCGCGTTTCGCGGCAAATATGAATATATTACTTTTAGTTGTCCTGGAAAATTGAAAAAATTGCCCGGGATAAGCCGGTAAATGGTCAAGAATTTGAAATAGTTCGCCGAATCGCCACCCTTATAACAGTGCTTAAATAACATGTTTAAATTGACATTCAACTTTTCCATTCTAGTCTTGAAAAGGATAGGTACCTCGCGAATTTAGACCCCACCTTAAAGTACGACCTCTTCAACAAGTCTGATATAGTGATTGAAGCTGTGTTTGAAGATCTTCAAATCAAACACAAAGTGATCAAAGAAATAGAGGCTAACACGCAAGACTATTGTGTTATTGCCACGAACACGTCTGCCCTCCCGATTACAAAAATTGCAGAAGGCAGTAGTCGACCTGATAAGGTATATTTTTATGTTGCGTCTTTAAAAGAAATTATTCATTATTAAACCATAAAGTATATTATTTTTAATAAATACGTATGTAATTTCTTCACTATAAAGAATTTTATCTCTCAGGTTATTGGCATGCACTACTTTTCGCCTGTCGACAAAATGCAGTTGCTAGAAATCATTACCCATAAAGGAACGTCAACTGAGACAATCAAAACTGCAGTTGATGTTGGTTTAAAACAAGGAAAGGTCGTCATTACTGTTGGAGATGGTCCTGGTTTCTACACAACTAGGATTCTGGCTGTCATGACAACCGAAGGAATTAGATTGCTTCAGGTAAGGTCAAACTTTGGAATTTACAACAGATTTTACAAAGATTTCAATGATTTCACAAATATTTCAAATATTTTGCCAACATTTCAAAGATTTTACAAATATTTCACGAAGGCTTATATGCCAGATTCCAATAGTACCGGATAAAAAACCGGCAATAAATATCGACTGACTGTTGGAAAAAAATGTTTTTGGAATTGTGCTCAGTCTTAAAAACCATCCACGTTAATATATCGAAGACATTTTATATTTAAAATTTTAAACTTAATGTTGTGTTAAAAAATAAATGCTCCTTTTATACTATATATTTAAGAATTTAAAGCTTGTTTTACTGAAGTTTCATTCATGTTTGAGAATGAAAACTTCCTTTTGTAGATATTTAAATACCCGTTTTCCCCGTTTTTTGCTAAAATGATAAATGAAACAATAGAACCTAATAAGAAAATTTGACTATTTTTGATTGAAACTTAATTGTTTTTAATTGAAAAGTCTACCATTACATTTTTGGTTCAGGATTCATCTCTTTTGGTCGAAAATTTAACTGTTTTGTTGAACTGTCGTTTTTTTTTTGGATAGAAAATTGGTCCTTTTTGATTGAAAATTAGTCTTGTGGTAGAAAAGTCGTCTTTTTGGTTGAAAGTGAATTCTTTTTTGATAAAAGTGTACTATTATATCTTTGGTTCAGAATTCATATATTTTGGTTAAAAATAATACCATTTGAATAGAAATTTAATCATTGTGTTGAAAATTCAACTATTTTATTTATAAAATCAACTTTTTCGGTTGTTGATTCATCTTTTTTGGTTGAAAGTTAATTCTCTTCTTTTGAAAAGTCTACTATTATATTTTTGGTTCCGAATTCATGTCTTTGGTTAAAAATTCTACTATTTTGTTGAAAATTCGTTTTTTATTAATAGAAAATCAATTTTTTTTGCAATTGAAAACTTAAATGTTTTATTTTTGATTGAAAATGTAAGTATTACATTTTTCATTGAGAATTCATCTTTTTTGTTGAAAATTCAATTAGTTAGTTGAAAGTTGAAATACTTCCTTCAGAATTCATTTTATGAGTTAACGATTAAACTATTTTGTTGGAAATTCGTTCTTATTTAGTTCAAATATAATTAACTGTTTGATTTAAAGTTGAAGAACTTTGTTAAAAATTCATTCTTTAGCTGAAAATTCATACCTTTAACTTAAAATTTAACTTTTTCATTATGGGTCAAAAGTTGATTTTTTTAAAAATCAATTCCTTCAACTTCAAATTTACCTATACCATTTTTGGTTAAAAATTGATTTTTTTTATTTGCAAATTAAGCTATCTGGTTGAAAAATTATCTTTTGGGCTGAAAAATTCACCTCTTTTGTTGTAAATTAAATTTTGTAGTTCAACTGTTTTGTTGAGAATTTAATTATTTTGTTGCAGCTTTAACTGTTTTGTTGAAAATTCGTCTTTTTATACAGAAAATGCCTCCTTTTAAATTGAAAATTCAATTCTCTTCTAAAAAGTTCGTCTTTTTGTTCTTTCTAAGTTTGAAAGTTGAACTATTTGGTTAAAAATTCTACTTTTTCGTTGAATATTTTTCTTTTTTGCTTGAAAGTTCAACTATTTAGTCGTAAATGCAACTGTTTAGTTCAAAGTAAATGTTGGTAATAAAAAATTAATCTTTTCGGGTTTAAAAGACAAATTTTTCTAAAACATTCAACGTTAGATAGAAAACTCACCTTTTCTATTGAAAATCGTCTTTTTGGGTTGAAAATTCTCACTATTTTTTTGAAAATGCAATATATTTCGATTTGAAATCTGATGAATATGGTAACTAAATGAATGTTATTTAAAAGAATTGATTCCCCTATTCCTTTGTTTTGAGACAATTTTGGGCTGTGAGGTCTGAAATAACTTTTACAACTTTTACAGAAATTATTATTGAATAATTATTATTATGAACGCTTAAAAGTCGACCGGAAAAAATTAATTTTTAACCTCTAGACAGCTATTTTGGATAAAATATTAAAAGTTAAAGAATTTTCATAATTGTTGAGAAAAGTTTTTTAAAGATTTAGAAATTCTATGTACGGCTATTCGTAGTACTCGTAAATTCGATCAATTTATCCTAAGGACTTTTCGAAAAAAGAAAATGATTAGAGTTATAGCATTTTCAAAATAAAAAATAAAAATAAAAAGTCGAAAATGAACATTTTAAGTCAAATAACGCACGATATGAAAAAAGTCAAGAAAAGAAAAACGTTTCTTTTTAAAAGACCTACAAGATTATCATAGCAGGAATACAAAAAAATGTGCACCCAAAAATGATCTACAAATACGTTATAATCGCCTATTTGTTTGACGCGTACTTCTTGTTTTATTCGTAAAAAGCAACATAGCAAATAAAAAAAAAGTTTTTGGACAAACGATACAAACTACGAAAAGAATAAAGAGACCAAATTTCTTCACCCAAAGAAAGAACTACACATTTTTTATTAATAATTTTTTGATAAGACGCGAAGTTTTTGTTTTAATCTTGAAAAATTACATTACAAAGAAAAAATTTTAATTTTTGTACAAAAAGACACAATGTACAATAAAATGCTTAATGATAAAATTGATTTTAAATTCTATCTGAAAATTTGCTTTCAACCTTTTTTTTCACGAGACACGTGACGAGAATGTGTTCGTTAAAGCCGAAGGAGCTTTAACCAAAGAGAATTCACAGTCACTAAATTTAAGTTGTGGATGGTTTGAGCATCCTGAAGCCCCCCGAGCCTGACTAAAGTTATCAGAGCTTTAGATAATAAATCAAACGTACAATAGTTTTTTCGCTCTCCTCTAAAGATCGTTTTTCTAGAGTTACTAATCTTTTTTCATTTTGATTTTAAAATCTTAAAACATTTTTTTAAATTATTATTCTGAACAGGAAGGTGTTGATCCCGTGATGTTGGATAAACTGAGTAAAGGATTCGGTTTCCCAGTGGGATTGGCTACACTTTCCGATGAAGTTGGTATCGATGTTGGTGCCCATATTGGAGTTTACCTTGCGAAAGCCTTAGGGCCCCGAGCCATCGGAGGCGATACAGCCATTCTTGCAGATATGGTAAAACATGGCTACCTTGGTAAGATATTTCATAAAAGCCTAAATTTTACCATTTTCGTTCCAAGGAACAAAGTTTAAACTGCGTTTTTTCAGGACGTAAGTCTGGAAAGGGCATGTTCATTTACGAAACGAAATCCAAAAACCGAGATGTCAATAATGGTGCGCTGGATATTTTGAAGAAGTATAGCCTCGAACCGAAGGGAAGCACTTCTGATGAAGATCGACAGATGAGGTTGGTTAGCAGATTCGTCAACGAAGCTGTGCTTTGTCTGGAAGAAAATATCCTGGCCAACCCGGTAAGTAGATCGAATCAATTTATCTTTTGCTGTCCATCGAGCTTGCAAACTTTGAAAACCTAGGAATCTCTACATTTTTTACGCGAACCTTGACGAAATGTTTGGTACTGAAAAGTTTTTTATTGATCAATAAATATATTATTTATCTTTTACTCGTTACAGAATAAATAAAGAAATTTCTAGGCATTTTTTTGTTTTTTATTTCGTCTCAGTTAATATAGAATGTTAAATTATACATTTTTTGTGATATTCAGCTTATAAATTACAAACATTGTTAGTTGAAAGTTTGGATGTTAATTCAGTTTGAGAATTAGAATGAGCCATGGTCATATAACGGATTTTTTAGGGTTTCATCAATCGGTTTTCGAGTTTACATTAGATTGCAAAACATTATTAAATATAACAAAGGGTTTCTTAAATATTTCAATGAAGATTTTACACAGATTTCACGAATTTCAAAGATTTAAAAAAAAGAGACGCGTACAACAGATTAAAAATATTTCACAGCAATTTCACAGAGGTTTTAAAACTTGCAAAAGGGTTCGAAGATTTGAAAAAGGGTACAGTACAGCAGATTTCAAATTTTAGAAGATTTGAAAATATTTCTCTAAGATTTCAAGAAATTTAATGATTTCAACGAAGAAAAAGATTTCACAAAGATTTAAGAAAAATTTCACAAATATATCAAAAAATTTGACAGAGATTCAAAGCAAAATTCCTAAAGATTTTAAACTTTTCATCAAGATTGCAAGGACTTCAAAGATTTAAAAAAGGCTTGTACACCAAATTTCAAAGATTAAAAATATTGTAATGATTTTAAATGAATACAAAAGATTTCAAAAATTTTGAAGGCCTTAAACGATTACAAATATTTCTACGATTTCAAACGAATACGAAAGATTTCACGAACAAAGGTTAAAGAGAGCTTTCACAAATATTTCAAAAATTTTATAAAAATTTTAAAAACTTGAGAAAATTTCACAAAGATTTCAAGGATCTTAAAGATTTCAAGAATTTCCAATAATTTACCACAATTTAAAAAAATTCCAAAGATTTCAGTTATCAAAAACAAATTATGTTCGCAAAAACCTAAGAATTTCTTTATTTATGGCTATGCTTTCTCTAAAAATTGATGGCCAATCAAAAATCAAACGGCTAATTTTTTATGTATGGGTCAAAATATCTCAAGTGTGCCGCTTTTAAATCAATAGTTCTATTTTCAGTTAATTTATACAGTTTTCGATTTGTTTTTATATCAAAATAACTCCTCTAAAATATTTGTGCAAAAAATTATTTTTTTAAAAGTTATTAACAATCAAAGTTCTTGATCATTTTTGTTCAAAAATGGATTATTCGCGAATGGTTTATCGAAATTCAATAATTGAGTTATGAAAATTTTTGTTGCGAAGTATATTTTACGATAAAAAAAGCGTTTTTTATCGTTTAAATAATCGTTTGTTTTAAACAATTGACAGTTAATTAAACTTCTCCGCCTGTGAAAGAATTCTTCCACGTTCCAATAGATTCAACAATCTCTTCCAAAAATTTTGGTGAAAAAAAAAGTTTGTATTTTGCAGTTGTTCAAAAGTTATTGATTTTTTTGGTGACCGCGCTCCGACCTCCAGCACTGCTCGAGAACGTTCGGACGCGATAGTTTAATCTTCAACAAAGCATAGTGAAATTTTCAACCAAGAAGATTAATTTTCTACCAAAAAAATATTTTTTTAACAATTCGGTTCAAACATTCAACCTAGTAGTTCAATTTTTAACCAAAAAAGATGAATTTTTAATTTAAAAAAATTGAGTAGTCGGAATTTAAAATAATGGAGATTTTTAATTTAAATTCGAAAAGGTTATATTCATCTTTTTTGTTTTAAAATTCAACTAGTAAGTTGAATGTTTGAACTGATTTGTTAAAAAAATACTTTTTTTTTATAGAAGATTAATATTCTTGGTTGAAAATGTAACTGTACTTTGTTGAGGGTTAAAATATTTAATTAAAAATACAGTTTTCGTGTTAAAGGTGTATTAGTTAAGTTAAAAATTCAGCTTTTGGTGGAAAAATTAATTGTTTGGTTGAAAATTCAACTACTTGATTGAATACTTAACCACTCTCTTAAAAAACAATATGTTTGGTTGAAAATTCATTTCTCTGGTGGAAAATTTATCTATGCTTAATTGAAAAGAAAACCACCTTATTCCTTTTTAGTAGAAAATTAATCTTCTTGGTTAAAAATGCATTTTTTTATCAAAGAATAACTATACCTGATAGAAAGTTGAACCGCTTGGTTAAAAACTCATTTTTTTTAATGAACATTGATCATTTCATTTTAAAATTCGTTTCATATTGTGCTTAATATGATACCCACAATAATTTTATTCAAAATAATTCATAACTTAATTGTTCCCCTATTTCTTGGATTAAAGTTGATCCACTTTATTGAAAAATTCATTTTTTTTTTAATGATTTTTTATTCTTCCATTGAAAATTCATCTATTTTGTGGAAAAGTGAACTATTTTTATAATATTATTCCTTTAAATTAATCTTTTTAACTGAAAACTGAACCATTCAACTTTTGGTTGAAACTCGTTTTTTTTTAGTGGATAATGGATCTATTTTGTTGAAAATTTATCTTTTTTAGTAAAAAAATTAAATCTTCTTGGTTGAAAATTCATCGTTTTAATAAAAAAAATTAACTATACCTGGTAGAAAGTTGAAACACTTGATTAAAAATTCATTTTTTCATGAAAATTTATAATTTTAATTGAAAATTCGTGTCATTTTGAATTTCTTAACACAAATAATTATTTAAACAATAAAAAAATGTTTTTTACTACCGAAATTTTTTTTAGCGTAAAGTATACTTCGTAACAAAAATTTTCATAACTCAATTATTGAATTTCGATGAACCGTTCGCGTGTAATCCATTTTTGAAAAGAATGATCAACAACTTTGATTGTTAATAACTTGGTAAAAAAATTGTTTGTTGCAAAATCATTTAGAGGAGTTATTTTGATATAAAAAAGAATCAAAAACTGTATAAATTGATTGAAAATAGAAGTTTCGATTTAAAAGTGGCACACTTGACATATTTTGACTCATATATAACAAACGGTTATTTTATTATTTATTGTAAAAAAGGGAGACCTGGAAAAACTTTTCTTTCTACAAAAAAGGGGTTTGTATCTTATCTTTGAGAAATTTCCCGCATGTAGTGAACGTTTAATTTTGTTAACTTAAAGAACCATTTATTATAATTAAGAAAAATTGTTTAAAGTAAAATATAAAATGTTATTAGTTAATTTTTAAACTTAAATAAAAAAATGGCATCCCTATAATGTAGCTACAATAATAAAATGTATTTATATAATATTAATGTACTTGCATAAATTATCCGTAAATATATAAAGTAAAAAAGAAAATAATATATCGTAACGCAAATATATCTGTATAAGTTTAAAGTATTAATTATAGAAAGAAATATGTAAAATTTCTTATAAAAGGATTAATTCTTCTCTTTAGCATGTAAAAATAAATGTTTTATTTTTCTACTTTTTTGTGCTATTTGTGCGCCGTGAACCCTGGGATGGAAAATTCATTTTTGCTAGAAAAGTCGCCTTTTTTAGCTGAAAGTGAATTCTTTTTATTTCAAAGTATACTATTATATTTAAAACTGCAAATTTAAGTGTTTCATTTTTTGTTCAAATTTGGCTTTTTTTGTTAAAATTAAACTATTTTTGTATCAAATTCACCACTAGTATTAAAAATTCGTATATTCTGTTGGAAAGTTTGACTGTTTTTAAACCAAATTCATCTTTTTCGATTGAAAATTGATCTCTTTTTGGTAGAAATTTAATATTTTTTTTTATTTTTTATTTTTTTTATTTAATTCAAATTTAACTGTTCAGTATATAATTCGTCTTTTTGGCTAAAAATTAAAAAATTTAGTGGATTTTTTTCTTTCTTGACTGCAAAATTTTTCTTGGTCGCAAATTCAACTTTTTTGTTGAATATTTATATTTTCATATAAATCAATGTTTCGTAAAAATTTGAAATATTTCGTATAAAATTTAACTGTTTTGTAGAAAAGTTGTAATTAAAATGTAACTTTTTTTTGTTGAATATTTATTGTTGAATATCAATTCATATTTGTATAGAATATTCAACTATTTTGTTAAAGATGCAACTGTTTTGTAGAAAATTATTTTTTTTTTGCTTGAAAATCAAACAATTTGGTTGATTTTTTTTCTTTCTTGACTGAAAAACCCTTCTTGATTGAATATTGATATTTTCATAGAAATTCATATTTTTGATAGAAAGTACAACTAATTTGTTAAAAATGCAACTGTTTTGTAGAAAACTCGTCTTTTTGACTAAAAATTAGCAATTTAGTTGAATTTTTTCTTTCTTGAACGATAAACTTTTTTTGGTGGAAAACGCTTATTTTTGGATTGAAAAGTCAACTGTTTTGTTGAAAATTCGCCTTTTTGGGTTGGAAAATCAAACAATTTGGTTTATTTTTCCTTTCTTTCTTGACTGAAAAAACCTTCTTTGTTAAATATTTATATTTTTTATAGAAAGTGCAACTAATTTGTTAAAAATGCAAATATTTTGTAGAAAACTCGTCTTTTTGGCTCAAAATTAACAATTTAGTTGAATTTTTTCTTTCTTGACCGATAAAATGTTTTTTTTTTGTGGAAAACGCTTTTTTTGGTATTGAAAATTCAACTGTTTTGTAGAAAATTCGTCTTTTTGGGTTGGAAATTCCAAAGTTTGATTTTTTTTTCTTGTTTGACTGAAATATCTTTCTTGGTTGAATATTCATGTTTTTATAGAAATTCATACTTTTATTTGGAATGGTTCAACTGCGATACGCCACCTGGTGTCAAAAATTCGAACTAGAAAGAATAGGCACGATTTTAAAGATGCATTTTAATTTGTGCATAAAAGTATTTGAACAATTTTTTTTGTGAAGTTTAAAGTATTTATTCCATAACAAAAATAAGTATTTATCGGAAATAAATTGTTTTAGTTTGAATTTACATATTATACAGTGAAAACCACACTGTTTGACAGAAATATTTTTCTAATCAAAAAATTATTGTTCTGTTTATTGTGATTTTCAAACGATTATAAACTTAAATGGACTGGTTTCAAAGCAAAAATTAACTCAAAGTAAATTTTTATTAATTTATACATGAAATATTTACTATTTAAAAATCTGATCTAAAAGTTAGGTTAGAATTCATATTTAAGTCCAGTCGTCTATTATTCGTATTCTTGACATGATATGCATAAAATTTGTGGCTGCGTGCATTAATATAAAGTTTATTTTAGCTTAAAATATATTGAAAATCATATAAAATAATGAAATAATTGTTTTTTTTAACCTATTTCACAAAAATGTGCTTATTTACTATATAAGATGGAAGTTTTATCTAAAAATATTTGTTTTTGATGAATATTTATTTTTAGTATTCAATCATTGTTTTAGACTTCACAAAACAATCTTAAAAACACTTTTATGTAAAAATTAAAATACACATCTTTAAAATTGTACCTACTCTTTCTTGTTCCATTTTTCGGCACTAGGTAGCGAAATGGTAGACCACCATACCCAACAGAAATTACAACTATTTTGTTGAAAATTTAACTTTTTCGGAAATTTCGTCTCCTTGGCTTGAAAATTCAACTATTCGGTTAAAAATTAAGCTTTTCTTGTTAAAGATTCGTCTATTTTTATTGAAAGTTCTACTGTTTGGTATTAAATGTAACTGATTGGTTGAAAATTATTATTATTATTTTTTGAAAATTCAAGTATTTCAATGAAAATTGATCTTTTTCGTTCAAAAAGTCAAATGTTTTTCTTACAAAATTCTACTTTATAACTCGAAAACTCAACTCTTTTTTTAAATTAGAAAACTCATCTCTTTTGGTTGAAAAAACGATATATTTTGACTTGAATTTTTAGGAATTTAAAGGTGTTCATCTTGAATTCAATATAATGCCTACATTAATTTCATTTAAAAAGAAACAACTTATTTCCCTTTTATTGTGAAAAATCATCATATTTCCCCTGTCTTGAGAGCATTTTGGGCTGTGAAATCTGTGT
This sequence comes from Belonocnema kinseyi, assembly GCF_010883055.1. NCBI lineage: Eukaryota > Metazoa > Arthropoda > Insecta > Hymenoptera > Cynipidae > Belonocnema > Belonocnema kinseyi. The sequence continues at coordinate 112,576,927 of NC_046658.1, read as the reverse complement.
ATCCTCTATAGTTTTGCTAACAAAAAAATAATTTGTTTACAGTTGGAGGGAGATATTGGTGCCGTTTTCGGACTTGGATTCCCTCCATTCACCGGAGGACCTTTCCGCTGGGTCGATTATTACGGCGCGGGCAGATTAGTCAAAAGAATGGAAGAGTTCCAAAGTTTTTATGGCGATTCTTTCAAGCCTTGTCAGTTGCTTAAAGACATGGCTAGTGATCCCTCGAAAAAGTTCCACCCTCAATAGATATCAAAACTTCCAAGAAAGTAAAAATCCAATATGAGTGGATGAAAATTTTCTGATCTGGCCTTGAGATTTTCCCGCATATGATGTTTTTTTTAAGCTTTTGTCCCACATTGTATCCGAAACGAGGTGTTTTCGCTTTACCACGTTTATTTAATGAAAACATTATCGCCTCGCTCTACATTCAGGCATCACATATACAGAGCCTTACTTGTTGATGCATTTTTGACAGATTTTATAGACCCGGATCACATCAATATTTTTGGACTATTGTTAATGTATAATATAGTATAGTTCGCTATTGTAAGTATATTTTTATTACAGAAATGTTTATAAAATAAATTATAATAGAATTATGCATGGACTTATTTTTCAAGTTAAAGTATTGCAAACGATTTTTTTATTTAATGCCAGTCGATAATAATATTTAAAAAGTAGATGTTTGCCGTTTTTTTTTACACGCTTCGAACATTGAATTTTTCGAAATAGAAAAAAGTTTAAATTTACATCAAATCGAATGCTTTCCGTAGATTATAACAATTATTACAATTTAAAAATCAAAATTAATCTTTTTTTTTAGCAAAATAAGTAATTTTGAATTATAAATTATAATAATCTAAGGAAATAATGCCAGTTTCATTTTTTCGTATCCAAATTTGCATTGAAAAATCGAAAGAATGACTTCACACTTAATGCAAAAGCATTACTCAGATTATATTTATAGGATATTTTTATAGAATAAATTATGAAAAATATTAGTTAATTCGTGATTCAATTTTACGCTTAGAGTCATTCTAGATGCGAAGAAAAATGTAAACAAGGTCATTTAGGTCAGTTTGGCGATGTGAGTGCGCCGATGTTTTTAAACAAGCGACTGTAATTTGCATAAATCTTGAAAACAAATATAACAGATATTCTGATATGATGACTAATAAAGTTTTTTTTTTAAACTATCAAGTCATACTAATCTATACGTTTGACACTGATAAAATGACTTGCAAAATTATTTATATTTCCATGTGATCTTACAAAATGATAGAAAATTAGATTTTGAGATAGTAAAGTGGATTAGAATTGAGTTTAATTAAAATCTTAAATTTTTTAGTTTTAAAGTTTCTTTAATAATATGCAAATATATAGATTTAATTATTTTCATATACAAAGACTTCATGCACGTTGCATAAAGTGTGAGAGAATACTTTTTAGTTTACAAGAATACAAACACGCATGTGATTTTTTTTTATCTTACGCAATTTTCAAATTAAGATATGAAGTAAATATTAATACGAACATTTTGTAATTTATAGTATCTTTTATCTAAAATAATAGGAAAGCATTAAGAAAAATATATTTTATAATTGATGGAAATTCATTTCCTAACTAGAATTAATATAAATTTTTTGCAGTATATGAAACCGTTGCATTTTTGATTTAAAAAAAAAACGAATTTCCGACGAAAAATATGATCATAACCAATTATTGTTCAAATATTGTAAATATTCTTTGAAATGAAATGATTATTTAATAACAACATCCATTTCAGACAAAAAACAATAACATAACACAAAAAATGGTTGAAGATTGTAAATCTTCTTTTAAATCAAATTTTTGTTATTGAAAATACCAATTTCCGATGAAAAAAAGAACGATTTCCTGTAAAATACATTATTATAACAAGATAATGTGCAAAATTGCAAATCTTGTTCAAACTTTAATGGTTTGTTTTGAAAGATTAGTTTTTGGTGTAAAATGCCAACGTAAGCTAAAATAGTTAAAAATTATGAACCTTCAAAATCGAACTTTTTTTTTAGAAAGTTTTTTTTCCTCTGAAAAACGTTAGTATAACCTGAGACTGTTTAAAAATTAAAAATATTGTTCGTACTATAATTATTGTGCTTTTAAGATACAAATTTATGCGTAAAACTAAAGTAACCTGAAATCGTTAAAAATGGTCAATCTTCAAAATACAATTTTTTAATTACTTACCGACGAAAAACACTAACCATTTTTATATTCTATATCTTGTTCAAACTATATAATTTTTTTTCAAAACACCAGTTTTTGGTGTAAAACGCTAATATAATCTAAAAAAAAAATAATTATGAACCTTTAAAATCTAAAAATCCTTGTTTTAAGAACCTGAGTTCCTGTGAAAACTATAAATGTAACCTGAAATTGTTCAAAAATTGACAATTTTGTTCCAAATATAACGATTTTTGTTTTGAAATAAAACTTTTATGTGTAAAATGCTAATATTACTTGAAGTTATTAAAAGTTGTGCATCTTCTTTTTAAAATACCAATTTCTAGTGTAAAACGCTAGCATGACCTAAAACTGTTGCAATTTAAGATTCGCCTTTAAAATAAAATGATTTAAATTAAAATTACCATTTTTCGACGAGAAATGCCAACTTAATACAAAACTGTTAAAAATTCTAAATATTGTTCAAATTATATAATGCTTTTCTGTTTTTAAATCCTAATTTTATTGTAAAATTCTATAGCGTGTAACCTAAAATTATTTTAAAAATCTAATATCGTTAAAAATTGGGAATCTTGGTGATGTGTTTTGTTTGAAAATGTTCATTTCCAGTGTTTCCAGTGAAAAAAATAAAAGAACATAACATTTTAAAAAATGTTGCATATCCCCTGGAGACAAAAAGTATAAAATTTCAGGAACAAACCGCAACTATCTAGCATTAACGTAGAAGATATTTGTAAACAATAATTATTTGCATAAAAAATTATGCCTGCTAAATTGCATTTATTCATACCTCACTCTGAGTCAAAAAGTGGAAAAAGCTTAAAATTTAAGAAAAACCCACAACTATCTAGCATTAATACAGGATAAGAAAGTTATAAACAATGCTCATTTTCTTAAACAATTAGGTTTAAGAAATTGCAATAATTATTGCCGCGGCCTAATTGAAAAGTGGATAAAAAGTATAAAACTATGGAACAAACTTCAACTTTCTAGCATTATTCTAAGAAAATATTGTGATAAATAATAATAAATTGTTAAAACGATTATTTATATTAAATTTAATTCATTATCGCATCGCAATAATTGAGCAGTTGAAAATAAGTTGAAAAATTCGAAAAAAAACCGCGACTTTCTAAATATTATAAGAGAAAATTGCTAAAGACAATAATAAATTGTTTAAAAAATGTATATAAATATCTAATTATAAGTAGAAATATTTTGAAGAAATAGTAACAAATGTTTTATGTATTATGAACAAATCACAAAATCCAATTTTTTACTTATGGGGGTTTTTGAGACCATATAAAACAGAAGGACGACTGAAAAATCCCGAAACATAAAATTCCCGAATAAAAAAATTTCTGAATAATAAAATTCTTGAATTGGAAAAATACCGAATATGTAATCAAATTCCTGATTAATAAAATTCCTGATCAGTTTATAATATTACCGAGATAGAAAATTCCCGAAAGTTTATAATATTACCGAATTTTTAATATCCCAAATAATAAAATCCCCGACAGAAAATTGCCGATTTATAAATTATCCGAACTAAAAAATTCACGAAAAATAAAATTCTCGAATTGGAACATTACCGAATCATAAAATTCCCGACAATTGATAATATTACCGAATTTGAAAATTCCCAACAGGAAATTGCCGAATTATAAAATAACCGAACTAGAAAATTCTCGAATAAAAAGTTTCTGAATAATAAAATTCTCAAATTGGAAATTTCCCGTATATGTAATAAAATTCCTGAACAGATTATAATATTGCCGAATTAGACAATTCCCGATTAATGAAATATCCAATGGTTTATAATATTACCGAATTTGACTATTCCCGAATAATGAAATTTCTGACAGTTTATAATATTACCAAATTTGGAAATTCCCGAATTATAAAATTGCAGGCAATTTATAATATTACCGAATTTAAAAATTCCCGAATATTAAATTTTCCGATAGAAAGTTGCCAAAATAGAAAATGCCCGATTTTAAGACATTACAAATATTTTTATTAATATTATTTAATTATTAAAAATGCAATAATTAAATGTTTTTATAAAAAAAAATTTTGAATGTTTAAAGTTTCTAAAATTTTTGTTTATATTTTAAATAATAACTGGAAAAATAATTGTTTAAACTTTAAATATAAATATAATTTGTTTATAAATATACTTGATTATCCTATTTTTTAAAATAAATAATATTTATTTACTTTTTTTGGGGAATTGAACCGATTGTCGGGCAATATGCATGAAACAAATTGGACAGCCCTATTTTCGATTTAATTTTCCCATTTCAGAATTTCAGATTTTCAAGACATATCATTTTTTAAAGATAGGATTTCAAAAGTTTATAACGGGCTTTATTGTAAATTACATAATGATTAATGGGACCACTCTCCTATATATCTAATTTCAGTACTTTGTAGGCTTGTTTCGCTAATTAGTTACATAGTACTATAATGCAATAAAAAAATAGTTCTTTTTTTTCTAGTGAATATGAAATTCTAACCTGATCGTAAGTTATGCAAGGCTATAAAAACTGAATTACAAAGTACATACTGAGTATCAAACGCTTATGCAATGTTTATAAAGTAAGAAAATGAACAATGTAAAATTATAATACCCCATTAACCGCTCATGCATTCTGCAGAATCTGATTATCGAGTCCACGGTGTTAATCAAATTTCGAAATGATTTTTAAAGTAAAAATAATGTTTGCGCGACCTTGATTCAAGTCGGAAAGTTGATGCAATACTTCTGAACAATTACGTGCATTAGAAGCGCACTAGCAATTAACGAAAAAAAGGGAAATAAATATGACTGATCTGTTTCATTTTCATTTTATCATTTGTGGCGAAACATTACTGAGGTGATATCAGGGACAATTAATATATTCGGTCAATGAGAGGGTCGAAGATCATATTTATGTTTCGGTATAATTTAAAATTCTAATCTCAAAATTTTATAACGCGTATTTCTTAATTGAGGTATGCCCTAAAATCTTAGAAATGGAACTAAAGTTCTATTTGTTATCTCATCTAGAAAGAGAGTAATGATTTAACTAAATTCGGGGCCAAAAGTCGAGGCCCCTCACTTTGTTTGATTGCGAATCGCTAGAAAAAAATATCTATATTGTTTAATAGAAAGAATCTGAAGGCCTAAAGTCTTCCGAATGGAACGATATGATCCCTTTTATTCTAAAAAAATTTGGTCAATAGTTTCGAGGGCAAAAAATCCCTAAAAACAGAGTTTCCGGCATCCATTTTCATGCGTCGACTTTCACCTGTTCCCAGAAAGCGGTCGACGTTAGGAAAAATCTTAAACATTTCACATATATTCTTTTAACATTTATTAATGCAATATTTTTTTGGGTAAAAATTCGGAAATATTCAATAATTGACTTTTTACGAGGATTTATTTACAAATATTTTATGTCGAGAACAAATGAAGGTTTAATGATTTCAAATGTGCAGTTTTATGCGATGCGAGTGCAGTGCAATAATAAAATTTATGATAGAATCATTGTTGCGCTGCGGATCACGACACAGGACAAGCTCATACGTTAGCTTGCGTTAGTGATCACTCCTTGGAACGTTTAGGAACAAGGATCTCTTAATAAATCGTTAAATCGATTAATGTCAAATTCACGTTTAGACAATTTTTCGAGATTCCGTGCAATATTTCGAAATCTTTAAATATATCAAATCCTTTTAAAATTCAGTGTTGTTTAACGAAATCTAATAAAATCCGTGGAAATAGTTTGGAATGTTTAAAAATTTTTAATTTCATGAAATCTTATAAAATCCCTTCAAATATCTTTAAATTTTCGAAATCACATTAAAATCCCTGACATCCTTCAAAATCCGTAAAAATAATTTGGTATTTCTGAAAATCCTTTGAAATCCCATGCATTTTTTTGAAAAATTTGTAAATCCATGAAAATTTTGTAAATTATGCTTATATTTCTCGAAATTTCTCTTAGAATCCCTTAAAGTCGTATGATTTCTTTGGACAATTTTGTTATTACCTGTAAATTTTTGGAATGAATATTCCTTGAAATCCCATGAATTCCATGGATATCGCAGTAATCTTTTGAAATCCCTTTAAAACAATTCAGCTGCCTGGAAATCCTTTCAAAACTGTGGAAATCCCATACAAATATGTGAGATTCCGCGAAATCTTAAAAAATCCTTGAAATTGCTGGAGATCTCTAAAATCCCCAACAAATATCTTAAAATTGGCTAAAATCTTTGAAATTCCGTAAAATAATTCGAAATATTACGAGTTCCCTTGAAATCTTTGAAATCCCTTAACAATTCATTGAATCTTTAAAATCGGTTGGAATATTTCAGAATATCTTGAAATCACTTAAAATATATTATAATCTTTTAAAAGTTATTAAAATTCCTCGAAATCTTATAAAAACCTTTAAAACATGCGGAAATCATTTGAAATTTCGTTAAATTTTTTAAATTTCACAAAATCCATGGATATACACTGGAACCTGGATTTGTGCACGGCTTCGGACATGGCCCGCAATGGCCTTTGTCACGAAATCAGGGACAGAGAACGTGAACCATTTCTGTTGGATTTGGACGCATGACGCAACTGACTGAGCACCGCTTCTCTTTTCGGTCCTGCGCTGCTGCAGCACCAAGATGTGGAGACCATCAATTCTAGGAACGCAAAAATACAGTTTACAGAAATCAAGGTTCCAGTGTACTTTGGAATATTGTGAAATCTTTAAAGAATCCCTGAAGCCAATAAAATCCCGTTCTTTGTCTCAAAATCCTTTAAAATTCCTGAAAATCTTTTAAATTCTTTGAAAATCACATAAAAATTCTTTCAAAATCCCTTGAAATTTGTGAAAATACTTCGATATTGATTGAAATCCTTTAAAATCCCAAAACATAATCACATAGAGTTAGAATCTGATTTAGATAAAAAAATCTTCAATTCATTGAAATCTTTTGACATCTCGTTTACAGTGAAAATTATTGATGTATTGAATCAAAAATACAGGATCTTACCTGTGTGGCGGGAGGGGGGGGGGGGGGGGGGGGGGGGGGGGTCAAAAAGATCCTATCACCCCTAACAATAGGGGCGAAGGGGCCTACAATTAAAAAAAATCACCCTAAAATAATTAATGGACGTTCCCTTAGCCGGCTTAGACAGTGCTTGAAAAATACAAATTAATATTGATATAACGTCACATGTGAAAATGCCTGATTCTGGTTGGCTTGCTTGGAACACTGGTTGGCTGATTACTACTTTTCCTGCTCTACCCAATCAACAGTGCCTCATTCTCCCGCGAAACATTAAAAAAGGATACTTTTTAAAGATAAAAAAATAATATATAAACTTATTTTGAAAAACTTTCCTTAAGTAATTACACTCAGTTTTAAGTGTTCTTTTAATCTCGCAAGGAAAATAAATATTAAAAAATATGCAATTGCCTAATTGATTATAATATAGGCTTTAAGAACTGCATACAATTCCAATATGTGTAACTCTGATTTCTAAAATAATGAACTATAATAATAGTTTAAAGTTATGAATGAAAATAAATATAAATTTACTTTCTAGTATGACTTGGGGTTTCTCTTCTTAAAGAGAAACGTGTCAAAGGCGTTATTTGATTATGTGTAATTCCAATCGTAAACCTGTCTGGGGATGATTTGTGAAGGAGAGACTGCATCAAGGACATATCTTGCGAATTGTGCTGATGAAAAAGTATGCGGAAATTGCAATTATAACAGAGACGTAGAAATTGAAAATATGAAAATGAATTTACTCTTTTTCCCCCTGCGAAAAAGACGAATTTTCATAATGAAGAACAATAGTAATCGGCGAGATATTTTGCATCATCTACCGGTCCTGCACACCTTGTTTGCGGTATTTGCGATGTGAAAAGCTGATGCAAGAAAGCAGGAGGTTTCACCAGATGTTAATGAGAAGGAGCGCGCCTCCGACTTGAACCGATCAGACGTCCTGTATTGGACGATAGAGGAGTTGGAAAAAAAGAAAAAGTCGTGGCCATTTAGAGGAAAAGCCTCCAACACACTTCCTGATTTATTACACTGATTGTAAAAAACAGATGGATTTTTTTCACAGTCGATTTTTACCCTTGAATCTATAAGAATCTAAGTCAAGTCTGAGGCCTGAGAAATCAGCTTTGCTTTACATGGAATTGTGATTTTAAATAATTAAAGAGGAAAACTCATTTTATGCGTTGCAGAAAAAAAGTTTGTTATAAAATAAAATAAAATAATTCTTTTATATTTAAGAGCGCTTTATCTAGACCGTCTAATCTAGAAGGTCTTTTCGGACCCTAATTGGGTGCTGGCTAGCATATCATGATCAAAAATATTCCAAGCATCAAATTCAAATATCTTTTTGCACATAGTCAAAAATAGCTATAGGGTGTTTAAAAGAACCAAAGGCGGAAAATCCACATTAAAAAAAAAAATTTTTTTTCTTCATCATCTAGTCAGTCTCTTCAGGCCCTAAGCTGGTGCTGGCTAGCTCGTGATAACCTATTATTTTTCTAAGTATGTTACTCAAATATTTTTTTGCACATTTTCAAAAATATCCAGGGTGTTTAAAAGTATAAAAATGAAAAAATAATTTTGTAATGTCAACAATCTAAAATTGATTTTCAAAAAACCGGCTGGTTAGTAATAGATTATCTCGTCCAGAGTAGCGCTAGATAAGCTGGTTCAGTCTAGCGTTTGACCATATAAAAACATTTCACTAACGGCCAGAATTGTCAGTCCATTAAAAAAATCGGTTTAAAAACATGCCTCTCTTTTTTTCTGGGAATCTCAGTGAAAATTTAGATTAGAAACATTTTAAAAAGTCGATTAGAAAGCTTATGAAATTTTGCGTCGACTGTGGCCTACTTGAAGGGCCGTACTTAATTTATGTATCAGCTTAAAGGGAAGGAAGTTGTTGAGACTTTGTTACTATTTCTTACGGTACAGGGGGATCCTCCATTCTTGTACGTAATTTTTGGAGATTAGAACATGAAAAGAACTCGCAGAAATTGTACATAAATTCAATATTAATGTAACATACATTAGGGAAAAGTCAGATTAAAAAAAAAAAAAAAAAACTTACAAGTCAGGGTATTTCTATAACTTCAAATAACTGTCAAGCAGAATAAATTTGAAACTTTTCAATTTTAATTAGATATTGTTTTATTCTGTTGGTAAAAGATTCTAAGCTAAAAATGTTATAAGTTTAAGATTCCGGTTTTTAATTATTAATATTCTGGGATAATGAAAAAGTACGGAATTTGAGAAATATTTTTTTTGCAGTTGCTTTCTCCTGAAGATTATCTTTTTAGTTATAAATTTTTTCTTTTAAAAATTAAACAATTTTGTTAAAAGTCATCCTTTTTTTTAGAAAATTCAACTATTTTCTTCAAAATTAATTTTTTTTTTAAATTAAATTTGTTTTATAGAAGTTTTACTTGTTCTTTAAAATTCATATTTTGGTGATAAAAAGTCAACTGAAATTTTTTTGGATGAAAATTCAACTATTTTTTTTTAAATTTGTTTTTATAATCTAAAAATGCATCTATTTTAGTAGAAATTGTATCTTTCTTGGATATGAATAAAATTGTTCGGTTGACAATTGAAGTATGCTCATAGAAAATTTACTTCTTATTTAAAAATCATATTTTGACGTTGAAAAGTTGAGCGGAAATCTTTTTTCGATGAAAATTCTACTTTTTTTTAAATTTGTCCTTTCCAGTGTAGAAATTGCCCTAATAGTCCCTAATAATATTGGGGCTTTGTTAGGGGCCTCAACAGCTTACCTTTATTAGGGTTGCATCCATCGGGACCTATTATGGTCCCAATATGGCAATTCTTTTAATTGAGATGACTTCCATAATAAGCCCCCTATTGTGGCCCTGGACAGGTTCGCTTTAGACCCTACATAAATTGCATGATCAAAAAAAAACTTATTCGTTCTAACTGAGCACCACTGAATACAAACTTTTGGACTATTTTTGGAAATCGATGAAAATTTTAGTGAATTATTGTTCTCGTGTTAAATTGATAGCGGTGAATACTTAGATTAAAATAAATCTTTTAGCAGATTAGCAAAAAAAGAACGTTGTGAATGACGTTTATAGGTTAGGTCATTGTGTCACACGCGTGGCACATGTGAAAAAATGATGTTTATATTTATTCAACTTTAATCATATGAATTGTATATTATTTGTGTGAATTATCTAAAAGGATTTAATTCAATTATTTTCATGAAGAGAAAAGAGAACCAATTTTTAATGTATGTGAAGACGATTGAAAACTTGTTCAAGAAAATCCTTTTTTTTAAATACATTTTTATTATATTTAAACAGTATTCGTAATTTCTTTTGATAGATAAATTGTATTTTTTTATCACTATCAACTTTCCAGACACCTGCAAGTATCAATTTCATGGCATTTATATTTACTTGCACAATAGGCCCTATTAGGGCCCTAACATCATTTGGGAAATAATAAGGATTCTTGTCACGCGCCTAAACAAATTTCTTTTGACGGCCCCTAACAATTTTGCATAACCAAACTAGTACGGCCCCTAACAATTTGCCCCATGGGGACACTAATAAAAATAGGGAAACCCCATATCAGGCTCTCAACAATTTCCCATTAGGATTTCTACACGAGTTTAATTTAAAAATTGAACTACTTTATCAGAAATTGCATCTTTCTTGGATAATAATGCAACTTGTTTTTTAATTCAACAATTTTGATAAAAATTCATCCATTTTTTATAAAAATTTAACCTTTTTGTTTTAAAATCCTCTTTTTGGGTTGAAAATGCAAGTATGTTCGTAGAAAATTTACTTCTTGTTAAAAACTCATATTTTGATGTTGAAAAGTTAAACTAAAAACTTTTTTGGATGAAAATTCTAAATTTTTTGTTGGAAATTTGTTTTTTGAATAGAAGTTTATCTGTTTTAGGCGAAATTTCATCTATCGTAGATCAAAATGCAACTGCTTGGTTCAAAATTAATATACTATGTTTAAAGGCGCAATTTTGTTGTTAAGAAACCATTTTGTTTTTGTTAAAAATTCATATTTTATTAGAAACTTCATCTCTGTGGTTTAAAAATTAATTATTTTAAAACTGATCGTTTTTTATTGACAAATGAACTGCGTGTGTAAAACTTGAACTACTTTGTTGCTTTTTTTCTTTTTTGAATGAAAGTTTATTTCTTCGTTTGAAAATTTAACTATTTTGTTGGAGAATGAATTTTAGTACAGAAATTCGTCTTTTGGAATGAAGGTTTAACAATTTACTTGAACTTTTTTATCTTCCATTTAAAAATTTCAATTTTTTATTTAAAATATTGTTTTATTCTGTTGATAAAATGTCATATGTTTAAAATATCACAAGATTAAAATGCTGGTACTCGAATGTTAATGGTCAGGAAAACAGAAAATTGGCCAAGGAAAAATCAGAGAATTTTGAAAATGTAGTTTCTACGCTGCAGAGAATATATTATCTATATACAAGAAAATTTCGATCAGTTTAAAGTCGCATACCTTATTATTTCTGAAAACCATAAATTAGGTACCGCATGGGGGAATTAGAAATATTTTGTTACGGATCGTAACCCCTAAATCGGATCGTAGCCCCCCCTTAGGTATTTTCCATAAACAGGGGCGAGAAAGCATGTGAGAAAGATCGACCTATTTTGCGAAGTTCACCAATTTTCGATTTTTAATTTCCAATTCGTCCTTGCTTCAGGGAAGTGAATGGAAAAAAGTGAAACTCCTCTAAATTAAAGGTTAAAACTTCTTCTTTAAAATGATACCAAGAACGTAATAAAATATTTACTGGTTCTCGAATTATCATGGAAAATATGGAAGCGTGTCCAAGTCTGCAGTCACCACTGGACCGATCGATTTTCGTTTTGGGCACACTTCCACATTTTTCATGATAATTCGAAAACCAATAAATATTTCATTATGTTCTCGGTTGTGTTTTAAAGACGAGATTTAAACTTGAATTTATCGACGTTTTAATTTTTCCATTCTCTTCCATTCGCGGAGAGATCCATGAGAACAGGCATGTTTATAATATGATTTTTTTCAAATGTCAGCGATTTCAGATTTTCCGTCATTCAGTGTAAGTGTGATGTTTAAAAAAATAGTAAAATCCAAATTTTACGATATTTTGAATTCCTTACTGTTTATGAAATATCCGGCCATTCTCATAATGCATGTTTTCTTTTTTGAGTTTCTTATGAAGATTCAGTGACAATGAAAATCTTACCTGTTTTAAATTCTATGATTTCTAAGCAAATTGAAAAATTATTTATCTGTGTCAATGTATATTGTACATATATTGTTTATATATACTCAAATCCAGATATATAGGAACCCTCCGGTTTACGATACTCCAAGCATAAGGGCCGCACTCTCCGCGCAATAGTTGCATCAAGTTGCGTCATGCGTCTAAATCCAACAGAAATGCTTCAGACGTCCATATCTGCTTACGTTTGGATTCCCCGGTTTAGGTTCAAGGCTTCTGTAAGCCATGCCCGAAACGTGTGTGGAATTATCCGACACCGTACATTTAATATTTTTTTAATATTTAAAAGACATAAAAAAATGAACTAATCATCAGAGTCTAACTAAATTCTACTATTTCAATTTTATTGGAATTTTCTATAAGATTCCATTTACCATATTTCTGGATTTATTTCTCACATACATGTATTAAATTATTTTATTTTTGTATGAAAATTTTATTTTCAAAGTTCAACAGTAAGAAAAATGTAACATTTATGTGCATTGCGAAACTGAGGAAAATTACAAATCTATAATGTAACATTTTATTTAATCAAGACAGATGCATAAAACAGTTTTTCAATTTACATTTAAAACGAGCACAATTAAGATAATATAAACTTTTATTTAATCAAGACAGACGCTTGTAACAATATTTCAATTTACATTTGACACCAGCACAGTAAAGTAACTTTATTACTAATTTAAAAAAAATGATAATTTTACAGTATTATAAAAATAACCATTTTTGGTAGTTCTATTACAAATTTTAGCTTCTCTTTGTACCTTCATTCTGTAATATGTAATATGTTAAGACTTAATTGCATGCTTAAACATTTAACTATTTCGTTAAAAATTATTATCTTTTTTTTATCACGAATTTTTTTAACTGAAAATTTAAGTATTCCATGTTTGGTGTAAAATTTATCTCATTCATTTGAAAATTCTGCGATTTGCTTACAAATTTTTGTATTTTGTTGAAACGTCTCTTGTGGTAGAATTTTGTAACTAATTCACCTTTTCGTTTGAAAATTTATTTTTCTATTTGAAAATTGAACAATTAGTTTGAAAAGTCCTTTAGAATTTCAAATTTTTGTTTAAAATTCATGTATTTCGTTAAAAATAATTCTTTTTTTTGTAGAAAATTAATCTTTTCGTTTGAAAATTCATTTCTTTGATTTACAATGAGTTTTTTCTTTAATTAAAAATTAATACTTTCAACTGAAAATTTAGCTATTCCATTCTTTTTAGAAAATGTATCTTTTTTGATAGAAATTTACTCTTTTTGGTTGAAAATTAATCTATTTGGTTAGAACTATAAATATTTTGTTGGAATTTCATATGTTTTGTTGGAAATTTGTCTTTTTTTGGTAGAAAATTCGTATCTTGATTTGAAAATTCAACTACTCGAATAAAAATTATTTTCTGTTAAAAATTCATTATTTTAGTTGAAACATAATTTTTTTCTTACACATATAACTATTTTTTAAAATGATAATATATTTTTTTGAATGAATTTTTTTCTATTAAAATTTAACTATCCCTTGTTTGGTTTAACATTTATCTTCTTCCGTTTGAAATTCAGCGATTTGCTTACAAATTTTTGTATTTTTTTGAAACATTGTCTCTTGTGGTAGAATCTTGTGACTAATTCACCTTTTTGGTCGAAAATTCATTTCTTTGTTTGTAAATTTAACTATTACTTTAAAAACTCCTTTAAAAATTCAAAATTTGGTTTAAAATTCATTAAATTTGTTGAAAATTATTCTTTTTTGGTGGAAAATTTACCTTTTTGTCTGAAAATTCATTTCTTTGGTTGAAAATCTGTTTTTTTTATTGAAAATGAATATGTTCAACTAAAAATTGAACTATTCCATGTTTTTTCAGAAAAATGGTCTTTTTTGAAAGACATTTACTCTTTTTGGTTGAAAATTTATCTATTTGATTAGAATTTGATATATTTTGTTGAAAATTGGTCGTTTTGGTAGAAAATTCATCTTTTGGTTTGAAAATTCAACTATTGTGTTAAAAATTATTATTTTGTTGTTGTTGAAGATTCATGATTTTAGTTAAAACTTAATTTATTTACTTAACTTTTCAACTATTATGTTGAAAATCAGTTTTTTTTTAAATTGAAAATTATTGTTTTAAGTGAAAATTTAACTATGCCATTTTTTGCTGACAACGTACCTTTTTTATATACAGTTAATCTTTTTGTGAAAAAATGCATCTGTTTGGCTGAAAATTTAACTATTTGTTTGTTGAAAATTTATCTATTTTGTTGAGGATTTTTTTTTTTTTGCCGAAAATCCATGATTTGGGTTTAAAGTTAAACTATTGAGTTAAAAATGCATTTTTTAAAGATTTATTATTTTATTAAAAACATTAATTTCTTTGCTTAAAAATTTAATTATTTTTCGAAAATTCTCTTTTTTGGTTCAAAATTGATCTTTTTGAGTAAGTATTAATTTTCAAAAAAAAATTATTTCAATTTAAACAATATAATTAAAATTTTGAAATTTTATAATTTATCACCTGTTTAAAAAATACAAATTTTGATTGATATTTCACTCTAAAGTTACTGGTACTAATGTCGAAACAAATTTTAACTCTGCTGGATATGTCTGGCTTTGGTTCAATAATAAAATTTCACATCAGTAAATCTTGCATTTTCGACATTTGAACATTTTTGGTAACTGTCCTTTAATTGAAACTATTAATTATTTTGTGTGTTATTTTGGCAACATTCTTCCCTTCAAGTTTTTCAAATTACTCAATCGGCATTGACGAAAAGTGACAATAAAGCTTTCGAGATTTTCGTGACGCATCTGTTTTTTAGACAAGGATTATTTACAATGAAGAAGAAAAACAAAAAATAGATATCACACTTTGTTTGATTTTTAATTGTTCCATTATAATTTACCATTAAAAATAATGCAAATGTAAAATTTTCACACAAAAAAACGACGGACATGCAAGAAAAATGTATCTTCCTCAATGCTTAAAAATTTCTGGAAAAGGTGTTTTATATTGGAAAAACTAAAATCAAATGACCAGATGACACACAAAATTACGAACAGCAGTTCTTTTTAAATAATTTATTAAAGCAATAAATAATGACAGTCAAATTCTTACAAATAATAAAAGATATAATTTTAATATGATAAAACAAAATAAATTTTACATCTGATTTCTTTTTTATTGCAAATTTCTTCTTTATCACACTATCCCTGTTATCACACCTCTATGATCAAGTTAAAAAATTTTAATCTTAAAATAATTTTACACTAAAAATGATTTTCTCTTTAATTAATATAATATGTTTACATAATTTATACAGTTCTTGAAGGGGAATATATTTCGAATAAAAATTTTGCAATGTAAATGATGTTTAAGCAATTCTCTTATTTCTTTGTTATTTCGAAATATACACACCTACGAAATTATGAGAAATTACACAAGGTCTTTGAATTGTGTATCTTTAGACGTCATCCAATCCGATTATAACGAATCCGGCATGTCTCGTTTGAGTGTTTTTGAGATATGAGGCTTTTGCAAACAATGTGTGTTATTTAGCAATCATTTCCGCAAAGATGTTTTCCCAGAGAATTTAGGCACTTTTTTCTTTCTTCTGACGCCTCTCATTCATCTTCATTATACTTAAATTTCAAGGCAAAAACCATTTTTTGCGCAAGAAGAGTTCTTGTTTTAAAACTATACATATTATCTCAAATCCATCTTAAGAACAAAAAGGCTTAATTTAAGGTGTAAAAAAATGAAGACTTTTTTCTGCGCTCATCAAAATAATCATAGGCGTTTTATTATCACATAAGCACTCAATTTTAGTCGTCAGAGGCTCAGATGTGAATCTTATATTTTCGTAATCCGTCAATTTGAAATAGAGGATAAAAATGAAATAATAATCTCTGTATTAATAATTAGCTTTTAATCCAGTTTAGTTGCAATTACGTTGTTTGTATAAGAATTAATAACCAGGCGACGCTTTTGAGATGACTGTCTACTCGTTTAGTAATTTTCAAATGATCCTGAACGAATGGTTGAATCTTGAATGTAACAGCGAGCGATATGCTCATTGCTCATCGCCGTTCGCATAAGTCGTGATGGAAATTTTCTTGGGCTGATATCAATCTATCGAGAGAGCATCTCTTTCTCCAACTGAAAAAATCCATTGAGAAATCAGGAGATTTGCTTTCATGTTAATTCTTGCATTTATATATAAGCAATGTGGAATTTCCAATTTGAGTATTACAATTATAGTACATATACATCTGAATTTAACTCCTTTTCATACCTTCAACGCAACTCACCTAAAACAAATCTATTCCATCAGACTTTAACCCTTATTATCTTAACAACGATAAAAGAAACCAATGATTTTTTATTAAAACAAACAACGTCACACCTATTCATGTTGTGGTTTTTATTCTTATCTGAGACGGACGAAAATTAATATTCGCAGATTAGGCAAATATAACATTCATTATTCACTATTGCGTGATCTATTTATAATGTAAATGATATTTATAAGGCAAGACTTCTTTTTTGCGATTACTTACAGACTATTTATTTATGATTTTGGTTTTATTATTTTTATTTAAAGAAATGATGTACCTGTATGATGCACAAACATGTTGGTATTCAAATTAGATTAATTTACCCGAAAAAATGAAAAGAATGTATTATTATAAAAGTAGTCATAAAATAAAATATAGAGGGTACACACACCGTTCTTCTAATATTTTATTCTGTCACATAATTATAATAATCAAGGTGGTTACTGCTGGCCGAGAAAACCGAGAATTAGCTTGAAATTTTCAAAACCGGGAAAAAGCCGGGAAACAGCTGGTGCCTTTTTTGAAAACTGATTTTTTTTCAGATTTTTTTTTTCAGATTAGTTTTTACTTTTGCAATAAATATCGTCTCGCTCTTCGAAAAAATGTGTTTAAAATTGTGCTCAGTATTAGCAACTATCTTTTTGAAATTAATCTGCCATCTTTGTTAAAATAACGAAAATAATTTTATATTTAAGATTTCAGACTTAATGTTTTGTTCAAAAATGAATTTTATTTTATACCATGATGCTAAATTCCTTTTGGATCGAAAATTTATCTATTGGTAGAAAATACATCTTTTTCGTCAAGAATTCATCTACTTTGTTCAACATGTTTTTATGAGTACAAAGTTCGTCCTTTTTGGTTGAAAATTCATCTTTTGGTAGAACAATCATATTTTTTCGTTGAAAATTCATCTTTTATGGTTGAAAAGTAATTATTTTTAAATGAAAATTCTACTATTATATTTTTTGTCTGGAATTAATTTCTTTTGTTGACAATTCAACTATTTTATAAAAAAGTCATCTTTTATTGGAAGAAGATTAATTTTTTTTATTTGAAAAGGCTTACTATCGTATTTTGGGTTATACAGAAACCGTCTCTTTTGGTTGACATTTTTCTGTTTGGTAGAAAATTTTATTATTTTGTTGAAATTTCCCCTATTTTGTTAAAAAAATATTTTTTTTTGCCTAACATGTAATTTTTCTGGTAAATGTCCTTTGTGTTTAATAGAAAATCCATCCTGTTAGATTTTAAATTGTTTTTTTTTGTGGAAAAGTTACTTTTTCATTGAAACTTCATCTTTAATAGTCTAGAAATAATTTCTTTTCGTTAGAAATTCTATTGTTTGGTAAAAATTTTATTTTTTGTTGAAAGTTAATTCTTTTCAATTCAAACGTCTTCTATTGCGTTTTAGGTTCAGAATTCATCTCTTACAGTACAAAATTGAACTATATACTGGAAAATTACATTATTTTGTTGGAAATTCAACTATTTTGTTAAAAAGTTATCTTTTTTGGTTGAAACTGAATTCTTTTTATTTAAAAAGTTTAATATTCTAATTTGGGTTCAGCGTCTTTTTGAATAAAAAAATCCGCCCTTCTGGATTGCAATTTTTTCTTTTGACAGTAAATTCATCTTTTATGATTGAAAATTAACTGCTTTCATTTACAAATGTTACTGTTATGCTTTTGGTCTTATTTTGGTCGTGAATTTAAATATTTTGTCAGAAAATTCAATTATTTGGTTGAAAGTTCGATTTTTTTTAGTTCTTCTCTTCTTCTTGAAAATTCAACTATTTGGTATTAAATTTGCCTTTCTTGTTTGAAAATGAACTTTTTTGTTGAAAATTCGTCTTTATTTAAAATAAATGTGGGTTTTTTAAAGCACTCTAAGCTGTGGGGTCCAAAATCACTTTTACAACTAGTATATATTCTATCTTTAAGTAATAAAATTTTCCATTATTTTCAAAATGTTCATAATAAAGCAACTACTATAATATAAACGTGATTTAAAAAGTTTAAAAGTGAACCAGGAAAAATTTCATTTTTGACCGGGCAAACCGGGAAATGGCCTGGAATTTTTGTAATCTGAGAAATTTAAAAGTTAAACTGATGAGAGAATCATTCAGATTTTGGAACATTATTGGGCAATTCTGAATAAATAGTCTAGAAGAACACGAAAAATAAGGTGTTTCCTTATGAATAAATGTTTTCCAGGCGTTAAATTAAAAATATTTTACATCCGATGCAAATTGGGACTCATCCGAGCAATTTTGGATCATTTGATTTTTTTTAAATTGAATTTATTTTGAAAATAAGCGTAAAATCTACTTGAGTCATTTTATAAGTAGGATTGCACAAAAAAGAAATTGTCTAATTAGGTTTGAGATCAAATTCATCTGAAAAAAGGCAAATCGGTTGTCAGATTATTTCAGATGTAATTCTTTTTATCAAAGATACTCATATATTTCAAGAATATCAAATTATTTTTTTCTAAGACACGCACGAAATGTTCGATTTTCGACGCATGTATTGCGTGCGGGAAATGACCAATTCCGAAGCCGCGGTAAAAAACAGTTATAAAAAGGCTTCTTCTAGCTGCTGCGCTTGCGCTCTGTGAGTAAGATTACTTTTTCTAGCTGTTGCGCTTGCGCATTTCGAGCCAGATTTACTTTCCAGGACTGTCGGAATCATAAACTCACTTCATTATGATTTGACGCTTGAGAGACTGATTGTGAGTAGTAAATAGTTATTGGAAATACACGAATTGTTTTCTGAAATTATCGGAAAATTACCAATTTTTCATAAATTTTAAGAAATTTGTTAAATTCAGCAAATTATCCATGAATTTTCAGAATTTTTTGAAATCTTTGAATTTCTTCCAAAAAGCTTCGGATACACTAAATTGAACCATTTTTTACCATAAATTTCCAAAAGTTAACATAAAACTGTTGTAGGAAATGGCTTGAAATGACACGTCTCTTAACAAAATAAAAAGGGCTACTCGAAGTTCTGAGCGATAAAATGAACGAACGGTGTGCATTGTAAAAGTTTCTTTTATAACTCTACTATAATCATCAATTTATTTTTTAAGTTGATTTTTTTCAAGTTTAAATACAAATAATTTTCCTAATATACTTGAGAAAATTTAAAACCAACAGGTTCATTTTCAACCAAACTGTTAAATTTCCAAACAAAGAATATGAATACTATCATCGAAAAACATAATGCATTATTGATAATTCAACCAAAAAATATTTCAATTTCAAATAAAAAACAGTTAAATTCAATCCAAAAAAGACAAATTTTTAACAAAATACTTGAATCATCAATAAAAAACATTCAAAGCAGCATTTCTAACCAGAAAAGATCAAAATGTCAACAACAAAAAAACACGAATTTTCTACAAACCATTTCAATTATTTTACCCTAAAATATGAATTTTCAACAAAATAGTTTAATTTTTTACCAAGGAGATTAGTTTTATATAAAAAATGATTAACCAAAAAGATGAATTAGAAAAAAAACAGTTGATATTTGAAACGTTTTGAAATGTGGAAGAAATTGCAAAATATTTAATAAATTTTTGGAAATATTTCCAAGTTTAAAAATAATTTCAATCTCTAAAAATTTTCTTAAATTTCCAAATATAAAATGTTCTAAAATCTTGCGGATTCGTTTTTGAAAATTTTGGAAATCTGTTAGAATATTTTAAAATATTTTCTTAAAATTAGTTCTTCAAAATGATTCTTTATTTTTGTGAAATATTTTTAATATGTTAAATTGTTTTTGATTTTTTTTAAACTCTAAAGATCTTTTAAAATGATTCGAATTTTCCCTAAAATTTTGAAAAAGTTATGCAAAATTAAAAACAACTGCCTTTACATCTTCCAGATTCTTATTTGACGATTTTGGAAATCTTTTGGAATGTTTTTAAATATTCTCTTGAAAATCAATTCATTATTCAAAATCTTAAAAATCTACATTTTGTTCTGCATTTGTTGAAATCTTTTTAAGTGAAAAATCACTTTTGTATATTTTAAACCCTTCTTAATATCTCTTAAACTTGTTCATTTCTTTTTAATTCTGTATTTTCAACAAAAAAATCATCTTTAACCAAATAGTTAAATTTTTAAAGACACAGTATGAACTTTCAACTGAAGTGATTAATCTTCAAACAATTGTTACTGTTTAACAAAGCAGTGTAACTTTTAACCAAGCAGTTGAATTTTTAGCAAAAAAAGATGAATTCTCAACGAAAAATATTATAGTTGAGATGAGAACTAAATACATTTTAATTTCAAATAGAAAATATATTGGATTCATTCAAAAAGACGAATTATTAACACAATCTTTGAATCCTCAACAAGAAAAGATTTTAATTTGAAACCAAACAGTTGCAATTTTTGTAAAAAGAGATGAATTTTCTAACCAGAAAGATGAAATTTTAACATATTTGGTGTACTTTAGGACAAACAAAAATGTTCAGTCAAGAAAACAAATTCAGGTAAATTATTTTTTGAAAGGGAAAATAATTTTTTATTCTGTAATGTTCTTTGATTGCTTGTGTATTTTCAAATACTCAATATTTTAGTTGAAGTTTTTAGAATCTTTTGAAATTTTAAATTATTTTTCAAATTCTTTAAAAACTTCTTAATATATTGTTTTATATATGTTTAATATAATATTTATTTATCAATATTTAAAAAATGTACAATTAAAATTTTCACTTTTATCGATAATGTTTAGAAGCTTTCAGAAATAAATGATATCATCAAATAAAATAAATTGTAACTTTTAATTGACTAAATTGAAGATGCTGAAAATTGTTAGCATTATTAATAGATAAATACATTAGCCTCATTCAATATAGTCAAGGGATTATGAATAAAATCCTTTTGTAATTAAAAGAAAAGTTAATAACATAATTGTTGCCTTTATTATTAAAGAATCATTCGAAATTTCGATAAAAAATTGCAGAAAATTCAAAAGGATAGATAAATAGGAAAAGATTATATTCAATGTAATGAACTCATATTTTTGCATCCTTTCGTTCGTTAAAGGTTCACAACTACAAGTATATCTGTTTGTTGAAAAAAAATAAGAAGTCAAGTATTGTTAGTGACAGGATTATCAGAGTGATAAAAATACGCTTTGATATCTATTTTATTCAAGTCACTCTTGACTACGTTGGCACATTTTGCAGTGTTTTGAAGCTAATCTGGATTGCGCGTCTGAACATCCCACGTTCACGTGCTTGGACAGCCACGCGTACCTTATCATTGAGTGTAACGCGGCGCGGATACTCCCACGCTGACGTCAGCTCCACAGAGAGAGAGAGAGAGAGATTGAGTTCCTTTCTTCGGTTCAATTGAACCAACACTCAATCTAAATTTGTAACACTATCTTCATTGTGTTAGATAAATTTCTGACTCTCCAGCTTAGCCTTAAAATGTATCATTTCTTCGTATTGAAATTATTCCACATTTCTCTTCAATTTATTATCAGAGAGGAATTCATTTATTCGAACAACTGAGAATTCATTTTTCGTGCAGGTAGTCGAAAACCACATGATTGATAAGATAAAGTCTGTAGAATCAAGATTAGAGGCTGCGAAACGCTATCAGGTGCAAAAGAAATCTTTGTCGATATCATTTTTTATTTCGAAAAATCGGTGTACATGCAGCATTTGTTCAACTTCAAATAAAAATGTTTCGCGTATTAAAAATTGAATGATAAGTATTTAAAATTTGTTGCTGCGAAAATTCACACTAAGGTGGCCAAAAAAAGAAATATTTTGTTATTTCTGTCTCACCCCAATAGAGGGTCATTTTTTTACTTTTAGGTCTTTTAACTTTTGAAGAACAAAACTATTTCACTTTTTTGTCCCACCCTAGTTTACACCCTTTTAGTTGGAAATTAATTTCAGAAGATTTTTAATTTGAGAGATGCATAATTGTTTTAAATTTCTAACTTGAATAAAAATATTAAACCTGAAGATTTTTGTTTCGAATGTAATTGGAATTGTGATAAAAAATATTTTATTCCCAAATCTAATGTGGTTTAAGTTCATGCCTTGATTTGAGAAAATTTAGCACTGATTAGATTTCAATATGAAACAGCCTTCATTATAAAGATAGTGAGATGGTCAAAAGAAGACTTTAAATTTAAATAAAATTAATGCTTAAAGGTTTCGTGCAATACCTGTGTCACTGCAGTAATAATAATAATAACAACAATAATAATAATAATAATAAAAAGAGATATCTTTATCAAAATGAATCATCTTGAAAGCATTAAATTTAATAATAATAATTTAGATATTGTATAATTTGACGCATCCTATATAAGCAAATTCAAATAACTCCAAGTTTATGTGCAATTAATGAATGAATTAATAATAATTAATTCTTTTAATGCAGGAGAGAATCCAATTAAATGTCTGCTTACCAAAATAATAAAATGTTTTTCTTGAATTAATGTGGATAAGAATTCATAACAAGAATTGAAAGTAAGACAAAGATTGCTTCCTAATTTTAGGAGGAATATTCATTTTTAAACATACAT
>NC_046658.1:112542441-112553354 GCF_010883055.1 Belonocnema kinseyi | reverse complement strand
TTGGTAATTATATATTCGAGATAAATATGCCAGAATTTTAGGTTTTCTCTGTTTGAAAATTTGCATCAGCAATTGGAACAGGATTGCTTCCTAATTAGAATGTATTGAAAACCACAATATAACTTTTGGCATCGATAATAATTCGTTTGAATGTTGAAAAAATTTCTTCTTCGTTTGTAAATTCGCATAAACACTCAAGAATAACAATTTTTAAGAAAAATTCTAGACCTTGAAAGAATATTATTGTATTATCATTATTACATTATTTTTTACATGTATATCTCATAGATATAATGGGTGTCAAAAATAGTGATAAACATTTTATTTTGAAGTAATTTCGCAAGGATTGCATTGTCAACCGACGACCTGAAATAATTTCTAATGTTTCTGTAACTTTAAGAGCCTTTTTTGTATATACGTAGAGCTATATTGATATAAACAATCAACTTTAAAATATTTTTCGTGCCAAAAATTAGATCCGTGAAAAAAAAGTTTTTTTATGATTTTAATAATCAACATAATAACGATAATATAATCTCACATAAAAAAATATTTTCGAATGCAAAAATGTTTGAAACTTACGAAAGAATTTTATTTTAAGAATATTTTTTGCAATTTAATTTCTTGTTGTTCTTGCCTTTTACCAATTTTTGAAAAATGGTTGAATTTAATGAATGAAGGCTTATCTTTAAGTGGAAGATATGATCTATAACTCGTTTGCTTCCAATTTTGAAGGTAAATTTTTCTATGGCTGACATTTTAAAAATATTTTCTTAACAGAAAATTTTTTAAATCAAATATCTATATTGCAAGATTATTTAGTTTTTTTCAAAATCTTTGAAGGCAATCTTGTACTAAAAATACACAATTGCTTAAAATTGAACAATTTTTAAAAAAGTTGGTACAAGATTTCTTATGACCTCGATTTTGCCATATTCCTATATTTAGTAACGAAATAAAATTTCTTTTTAGGGTATCTGGTGCAATTTTTGATTAAAAATTATATGCTAGAAAAAATTTTACATATTCCAATCATTTAAAATATGACAAACATTGATTTAAATTTGCAATCCATCGTCGCTGATGGCTTCCTTTAAAATACCTTGCTTGAATTTTGATTTTCATTCTTACGTAAAATTGTGTTCTTGTTAAATAATGTTTTGTTTTACTATTATATAAAAAAGTTCATAAAGTGGATTGATCAAATTGGATAACAGAACCTTGGATCACACAGTTGTAGAAACGATAAAATATTATAAATTATTATGGACTAAAATATCAAGGATAAAATTATATATTTAATGACACTACTCATTCTTCATAATATAAATAAATCGTGAAAAAAATTTTTTCCTAATGAGGTTATATCTAAAAAAAATTCAAATTACTATATAACTATATAAGAATAGAAAATTTGAAAATCATTTATTGTAAAAATGTTTTATAAAATATTGCAATTTTGTCTAAAGACTCATTATAATTTCAAACAGACAACTTTAATCGAGTATTCACGCTTTTTTTCAAAATGATTTTATATAAATGAAATATAGAGACGGTGATTTTTTAAGGAGGGGTAATTGATCGCAAATACATTAAACTCACAATTTATAAGAAAGTATATAAGATTTAATTAGTCTTCTTTGGAAATATGTACAAAAATGAATGACAGTTTTAAAGTCTCGTAATCTCCCTCTCGGGAGTAGTCTTACCCGCAGATGAAATTTACAATATACAAATAATTAATTAAATTGTTTCAACAGTTTGTTATCACTCTAACAAGTATCTGCATACAGAATTATGTACAGGCGCTACTTCTCGCAGCGATTTCACAATAAATACTCTTTCTCTCCCGTTTTCAAACATCACTGATCACAGACACACTTAGGTACTCGTTGGTCGCACGGTCACTTTGATCAATTTGATCACCCGTACAAAAAGTCTATCATTTTTCTTAAGTACTGTCTCATGACGCAGAGGTTGCTGCCATCCTGAGCGCTAACTCTTAACTAGAAGATACGTCGATGAATTCGGAAGCGTAAGAACCAGTGAAAGAGATCAGCGCAGTAGGCCAAGCGAGACAAAAGAACTCAACCTCTTCCTCGACTGGGTCGACGCCGACTCTCGATTAGCATCGTTGAACACAGGAAACATGGTTACCAGCTTGCTGGTTTTTCATTTTTATTTATAATTTTGGTCTCTTCCTTCTTTCAATAGATTTATTTCTATCACAAGCAACTCCTAATAACTACAAATGCCAACATGGAATCCAAACAAATATGTTCCTTACTTTGGCAAAAGCTGGTAGTTGGTTGCTCACGTAAACCTCCAAGACAAGGTTAAATGTAAAATGGATAAATGCAAATTGAATTTCAGGCAGAATTTGAAATATCTCTTGGAACCATCATCTTCCTTCGAAGCTTGACACTTGATCTCAGATTTTAAAGAAGTCCACTCTGTTCCTCACAAACACAACTTCTTTTCATGTAGGCTTTTCAAGCCATCAGCTGCACTTGCTGTTGTTGAATCCTCGGAGTCAAAACCGGAAGGAGACTAACTCTAAGTTGACCTGGTGCCACTTGAGGGAGACCTCCCTGAAGCCTAACTGATCCGGAATTTCTATCTCTCGAGTGGCGTTTTACATGCTTCGCGAGATGATCACTCCTCATGAATCTTCTTTGGCAAACTGTACAAACGAATTTTTTCTCACCAGTGTGAGTTCTCTTGTGTCTTGAGAGTTCATCACTACGGGAGAATCGTCTTCCGCAGTCTTCATAAGGACAAGGAAAGGGTCTTTCTCCAGTGTGAGTGCGGGTATGAGCCTTGAGGTGGGATGACTTGAAATAATTTTTTCCACATCCAGGGTGTTCACATTCGTAGACTCTGCGACGGGTCGCTGATTCCGGAACAGAGGCAGTCGTAGTGGTTGTCGGGGTGCTGGATGTTGTTACGAAAAGTAGAGGGGTTCGGGGCAAAACGAGTGGAGAACTCAAAAGTCCTGCCACCATGGTTATTGGAGTTGGTTTTGGAGCCAAGGGCTGCAACTTGGGCTGGCTGCCTTCACGATCAGTGTTTTTATTATTGACGATGATTTCCTCTTTTCTTAGGCTCATTTTGAATTTGAGACTCTTGAGTATATTTTCTTGATGCACTGGAGGTACCTTTGGACTCGGTGGGCATGGAGCTGAAGACTTTTCGAACTGAGAGATGAGAGGTCTGCTGCAGGGTGATAACAGGTTGGCGGGACAGAAGGTTCCGTCGCGATTCGCACGCATTATGACTGAGGCCCGTGCAGGCTCTGGGCTCGGTGGTGGCGTGCCATCTAATAGAAGCTGGAAAGAGAAAGATACAATTTTTTTAGAATGAGTGAAAGGATAATTGGAGGCCAATTCGTTTAACAAGACAGACAGGAATGCGTCTTATCAAAAAGTATGTTTCTACTTAAAACCTAGATTGCAAGTGGAAAAGGAAGCTGCTCTTCAGGCAGTCAGGCGTTTTCCCAGTAGTAAAGATCTCTTTTCGTCAGACGTATATCTCAAGAATAGGAATAACTTTTTAAAAAGATTATTGACATTTTTTTTTAAATGTTGTTAACAATTTTATGGATATTTTAAAAGTGATCTATATGTATTCTATGCTTGACTTTTTTTCTAAGAATTATCATCGGCAGTTAATCATAGGGCTTGGCAGATAAGAAAGTACAACGTGCAGTCGATAAAGAAAATAAGTGCTTCAATTTCCACCTCGAAGGTAGCTGGAAATTTTTTCATTTCAACGCATTTTTTACTTTTAGATTTAGATAAAGATAGCCGGATTTAATTTGTGGGCGTTTTTATAGCTTTTATAGAGCAGTTTAAAGACGCTAGGAATAAAATGCTCGAAGGATAAATATTTTCTGGGATGCTTTTCAATGTGATCATAAACACTTTGCGCACGTGGTAAAAAAGGAAATGAAAATGGAGTAGAATTTGCACTCCTGAGGAGTTGAAAGTGGACTAGGTCGATAAGCGAAGTGTGGCTTACCTTCGCTAATTCGCATTTCTCCAAGCAGCGCCTTTTGCGAGGCAATTCGTCTTCTTCCGAGTCAGACGGTTGCGGAGTTGGGGGCAATTCAAGACGATGATTTCCATCTTGGGGTCGCTTCAGATTTTCTTCATTAAAACTCTTCTTGCTGATGAGTTTTTCTCCTAATATTGCAGCCACGCTGAATATTGACTGCAATGGCTCCAGCTGCAATCATAAAAAATTCATTTATAGTTTAATTATTTTATTTTCTGAAGATTCAGTTAAATATCGATTGTATGTCAAATTACATTTAGAATAGGGATTAGTGGTTCATTAAATCAAATTATTTTGTTTTTAGTAATGTTTAAAATTTGTAGCTTATTTAAAATCCGTAAAATTTGTAGAATTTTAAAAAAATTCAAAATTTAAAACATTTTTTTAATTTTTAAAATTTTCATCACAATTTGTAAAATTTTGAAAACTTGCAAAATTTTCAAAATTGAAGAAATTTTCAAAATTGAGAAAATTTGTAAAAAAAATTTAATTTTTTAACTATTAGAAATTTACCATAATTTATAAAATTGCCTAAATTCATAAGATAAAAATCAAAATTTCTGCATATGAGCAGAAATCATGCCTAGGTTACAAATAATGTATGAAATCATGAATTTGTTGTAAAAAATATTGCATGCACCAAGGAAGAGGGGATTTTTAAAGATTTGTATTTTGTCAGTACTCGTCGAAAAAATCCTGCTTCTCTCCCATGGTGCATAATATACTATATTGTTTCAGTTGATTGATGCCGATTCATAATATATTTTTAAGTAATCCATTTTCATATTGCAGAGTATAAAAATTGTTTTGTCCAAATTTGAACATTTTTTTATGAAACAGGGTCAAATATACGATTTTTTATTTTCATCCGTGGATACATTGACTTTGCTCTTTGGATACTTTGGTCATCTTATGAAACGAACCGGAAGTGGGTGTGTTTTATTTTGGGATTAAAGAACAAATTTAACACAGGTGCTTATATAGCATTCGTCAACTTTTAGGATTATCTTGAAACACTGTTTTTCAGAGTTCCGACTTCAGACACGTTCAATTTGAGGTGGCGTGATTGGGACCAAAAAATTTTTTAATTTGAGACATATAGCTGGGGGGTAGTAGCCCCGTGTGCTTAACTCTAACTTTCGTTCAAATTGAGCTAAGATTGAGGAATAGAATAATTCCTTCGTTTCCAATCGCTCTAAAAAAAGAAATTGAAGAGTGTGGAATTTTGAAAAAATCGATTATAAATGAAATTTTTGCCAAATTTCGAGATCTTAATAAATAGTAAATGAATCATTGACCCACTTAATAGCTGAAGACTGATGAATGAATTACATTTGAATTTGAGGAAGACCATAAGCGATCTAGGTTAAAGGAAGCAGTTATTCCTACAATTTCAGAAGCAACTAGATCTTGAATTACGAAAGCACTTTGAGTTCCTTGAACCTAGAATTTCTCGAGCAAACAGTTGAATCAGGTGCGGCTGAGAAGCGGACCGTGCGATTTGTATTTCGCGGGCGTGTGTGGCGGCAATTTTAATTTGTGTCACACTACTTACATGGACTTGTCTGAGCTGCGGTGATGCTGGAGGCGAAAGAGGTGTGGGTGTAGATTCCATTTCACAAACTGAGAATTCACAAACTTGAAATAAATTCGAGCAACTACACTACAGTTCCTTCGGATCTAGAGCACGACGCGGGAACTCGTAGAATAAGAGATCAAAGAACGTACTCGGCGAAGAACTGAAAGAGCAATGAAGCTTTCTCAGGTCGGGCGTGCGATGTGTTGTTGTCGGGTGTGTATGTGATCATGCGGCGTGCGGTCGATGGACCAATGGGAGCGAGGGGCTCGGCTCCAGGGGCCAATTGGAGTCGAGCTGTCAGTTGGTCACCGCGTGATCAGCAGCGTGCTCTTCACGTGCTCGTGGACTGACTGAGGTCGTGATCGTGACGTCAGCCTGCGTGGTGACCGCTCGATACGTCATTGGCACATGGAGTCATGGTGTGGTACTCCCGAGTGTGTAGCGTCACACTTATTGCAACCGTTTGCAACCCGAATGACTATATTCTGGCTGCATGATGACTCGACTCCTAGCCTCCTCTCAGCCTCATCCTTTACGGCTACTACAAACTACTTACTACTGTTTCTACTTTACTCTTTTCGGCCTTCACGTGTCCATCGGCGAGCCCCCGAATCTATTGCGACGTTTAATCCTTTCTCCGGCCGGCTGACCTCTTCCGCTATAGTTCTCTCACTTTTACGAGTTTGACTTTATAGCCGTAGATGGAACTGGTAAAAAAAGGGTCAATTGACCGAGATTTTAATCTGCTCGAGCTGATGAGGAGGGAATTAAATGAGTGCAGGGAACAGAGGTTTTGATTTGCTTCAATTTCTTTTTAACGTAGTCAATGTTAAAATTATCAATCGTGGGTCTTCTTTTAACGGTGGTTTATATAATTATTTTGTTCAGGTTAAAAGCCTTTCTTTTGTTAAATTTTCATTTTAATACTCTTCAAATTTAACCTACTTTTATACTATCTTTTGACTATCTTTTTACATTTATCCTAATGAGAAGTTACTAATTTTATGTAAAATTTGACTTCGTCTGTTTTCATCAAATCCCCATGTTCTGAGACCTCCTGAGTCTGAAAACACGATTTTGACGAAGGTGTCTTTCTGTCTATAGCCTGTTCTTACGATAAGTTTCGGAAGAATCATGTGATTAGACACGAGATATGAAGAAAAATAATTATTCATCCAAAAAAGATCTACTAATTTTGTGGAGATCATTTTTGGATTAGATGCATAGTTTTTGTTTTAATCGTAAAAACGCTTTAAAAAATAAAAATGCAATTTTCCAGAAAAACTGCGAAATACAGAAAAAATTTCGAAAAACAATTTGTTGGTTTACTGAAGAACAAATAAATATCCAAACAATGCGAAACATTGTTCTTTTCCTAAGCATCGAAAATGCTATTGAAAAATTGAAAATTAAAATTATCAGCCAAACAACGCGAGATACAAAAAAAGTTTAAATAGGAAATTATAATAATTATAATTATAAATTATATTGAGAAGTTGAAAACTATGATGGTTATAAAAAATGGGAATTTTTCATGAAAGCGAAAAAAAATTCTGTAAAATCTAAATCACTATCCGAAGATAAAACAAAAGTCCTCTCCCAAGCCAAAGTGTTAAGTTGATGCCAAGAAAGTTTGGTCGAAAAAAGTTATCCAGGTCCGAGAAAATGAATGTGCAACGTTGGCAATCCCAAAGTGGCACTAACCTAAAATTCGAGTAACCTCGCCTATAAATTGAGATAAAAAAATAAAATTTTCATTCAAAATAAAAACTAAAAAAGATGATCGTGAGATATTGAGTATCTGAATACGGATAAACAAAGTGTGATGTTAAAAAGTTAGTTGATTTCTAAAAAATCTACCGTACATTTTCAGATTAAAATTTCATGGAATTTTAAAATCAGCTCTGGATAGCGCTTCAAAATCGTATATTTTTAATTTGTAGCAAAAATAAAAGCGAATTTCCGAGATATGGGAATGCTAAATGAAAATAAAATTGTTTTAATTCAAACAATGATCCTGTTCTAAAAGAAATCAAAATTGAAGATCATCATATCAAAATATGATAGATTTTTTTTGCTAAAAATCCGAAAGAAATAAATTCATAAAAATAATTATAATTCTTTAATAATTAAAAAGTAAATAAAAATTGAGGTCATTTAAATTAATTTTCAGCCCCTATCCATAGCTGAAATTTATTATAATATTAACCACTAAACTTACCAAATTTGCAAAGAAACATGACATGTTTTGAATAATATACATAATATATATGAAAATTAATCGCAGAACAAAAATAAATATTATCGACCCTGATGCCAATTACAAAAATCTTCTTTACAATTTGGATACTGTAGTAAATTAAAAAACAAATCTTTCGAAAAACCAGCAAGGACTTCATTTAGCTAAGAAAATACCATTTTTGGCCATTATATCATAATGACTTCAAGAAATATTAATGTTAACAGATTTTTCAAAATGACAGCTACGTTCAATTTCAACAAAATTTCAAATAAGATTTTATTTTAAAAATTTAACTACATACAATTTTAATAAATGATTTTTTTATTATTGTATCAACAAATGAGATTTCGAAAATTCACTGTTAAACGGTAATGTATTCGAGATTAGTACTGTAATTCAATTTAATAATGTAATTTAAAAAATGTAAATAAAATTAAAAATAATAAACATTTTTTATTGTTTTTTGGTTCATGCAAAAGTAAAATTTCTGTAGTACCGTAACGATTTATTATCAGCACAAATTGTACAACTTTTTTTCTTGAATTATATGGAAAGTTAAAGTTCGAATAAAAAAGTTATTCTACAAAAATAGTTTCTTAGCAGAAAAAAAAGTATTAAAATGACTATATTTTCTGTTTTGACTTTGAGTGATTGCACCATGCAAGGAAAAAACTGTGTAATATTATGCTGAGAAGTGTTGTTATTTAAAAGTTTAAACAAATACAATTTGCTTTTTTCTGTAATAGGGCCTTCAAAAATTTACCAAATTTGTTCATCCTAGATTTATATTATGTACAATGTAAATAGCTTTCAACCTATTTATAAGCTAATAAAATGCAATCTCCGAAATAATAAACTTCAGAATTGAAAATTAATGAAAATGCTGTTAAAACTATGTAACAGAGTTGTTTTAATTGGGCATTTATAAGAAAAAACCTTATTTTACGACTTCTTCCAGATTATTTATTCAGAATTGCACAATAATGTTTCAAAATCGGACCGATTTCCTTATAAGATTACCTTTTCCATTTCGCAGGATATAAAAAGAATGCCCGGTTGTCCTGTGACTTTATATGTAAGCCTGGTTGAAATAATGTTACCACTTTAAATTTTTGATGAAAATTATTCTGAAAAAGAAATTACTAACTCAGACTTTTTTGATTGAGGATCAAAGTTGTGATTCTAAGAAAAGTTATTTTTTGTGAGTCAGATGAGTGTGTCCCAAGTAGGGCACAGTATCTCCAACGTCAATGACATTAATAAATTATAAAACTCCTTATAGACGATTTTAACACTTTCTATATATCAATTGCCCCATCCGATATTTAAAGTAAAAATGTACAGTTAACCGATTTGGAAAATTTGATCCACAAATAATCCCTTCTTATAAGAAAAATCGTACAAAAACATTATGTGAATTGAGAAAGATTTATTCTTTTTAAATATTCCTGTGCGATTAAATTAAAACTTTGAAATAATCTAATGAATTATTGAAATTATTTTAAATGATTCATGCTCGTGCTTTTCGCTCGAAATTAGTTTTTGTTTTAACTTTGAATACAAAATTATAAAATTTCGAATAAATCTCAAATTGTATGAAAATGTTAGGCCGTGTTAATTTTTTTTATTGGAAATAAGCGGGCTTTGAACCAAAATCATCTTCAAGATTCTAAATTTGTAACAACAAATGGGATAGTTACATTTTCAGTAAAAAATATTCATTTTTAATACAATAAATGAATCTTTGATTAGATTTTGAATTTTTAAAGGAATTTTCAACTAAATCATTGAATTTTCACCTAAAGAAGATAAAAGACCAACAAAACATGGAATAGTTAAAGTTTCAGTTAAAAAATTAATTTTTACAACAACAAGAATATCAACGAAAGAGTTCAATTTTGAACCAAACAATGTTTCTTAACAAATAGCGAAAAATTTTAAAATTTGATCAAATCGCTAAATTAGGAAAAAAAATCCTGGGACCAACATTAAATTGACAAGATGATTCAAGCAATAACTCTCCTAAATTAAAGTTTCAAGTTTTTAAGTTAAATTTGTCATATTACAGGATCAGGATGTAAAGACAAGCCCATTTTTCAAAAATATCAAAATTTGACATTTTTCTGCAATATCATATTATAAAATAAAATTTGTGATTCATCTTGGGTTTTCTTAGAAGTAGAATTTAATCAATTTCGCGGTACTAAGAGGAAAATCTTAAAATCTTCATATGTTATAATATTATAAAGATTAAGGAACTTTGGCAACAGTTTAAAAAAAGCGTGTACATGATTTCCGCCAGCAGTGTGCCTATAATGATTTTCATATATTATTTTCGTTGTGGCAATTTGAATGCAAAAATTAAAATTAAATTTGGTTTGTTTATTTCGGTTACTGTAAAAATTAAATAAGATTTCAATTGAAAAATTGCATGAGAAAAATAATTGTGGACAATTGCCCGCCTGTTCGTCTTCTCCTTCACGCGATCCAAACTGGAAATTCATTCAGTTTAAAAGTTCTGTATGGAAATGAAACTCTTCTACGTCTTGAATGTCTTCCTGTTGTTTTTAGAGACCTTGATCAAATTACTATGGCTAGAGGCGATTATTTGGAATAGAAGCGCGCTCAGTTAATTAAAGTTCATATTGATTGCAATTGGATCAGCCTGAATTGCAAATTCGTCGTTACACTGGAGACATGGTCATTGCCGTACTCCTATGACACAACATTTAATTGGTAATTTCATACAATCAATCGTTAGTCGTTACCCTTTGCATGCATATGTATTGACTCCTTTCTGATTCCAGCTTTAACTTTGTTTACGCACTCACGATTAGTGCAGAGAGAACTGGTCGAGAATACTTTGAATCACTGATAATAACTTAAAAGCGATAAAAAGTTTATTTTAAGAATGGCGCGCTTCTTTAAAAGACTATACAACAATTGTGGGTCCGGATGCAATAAGGGCACATAAAATTTTTTCGTGCGAAAACGAAGTCCCCTGGAGGCTTTAGAAAAAATTTTCGAATTTTAATT
>NC_046658.1:112518675-112542341 GCF_010883055.1 Belonocnema kinseyi | reverse complement strand
TTTTGAAAATTAAAATTCGAAAATTTTTTCTAAAGCCTCCAGGGGACTTCGTTTTCGCACGAAAAAATTTTATGTGCCCTTATTGCATCCTGACCCACAATTTATTGGTTTGCAAAATAGGCATAGGGGCGATCATCACCTTACAGTAAGAGTAGATATCCATCAATTTAAAATAATAATTTATATAAAATAATTAACTTATTTTAATTAATACTAAGGACAGTGTACGCGTTAATATATTATAATTAGAAATAATTATTTTACGTGTATTTGTGCTTATAATTAATGATTATCTACTGTAGATTCGTTATGTACTTAGGGTGGTCTCCCCTACTTATAGCTCATTCCAAAGATTTTTTTAAATTTCAGAGGGGCGATCTTTTCCCTATTATTAGATGCCCAAAAAACGTAGGGGCCATTCAAAAACTACGTTAAACTATTCTGAACACTTTTTCGCCTCCCACCCTCTCCTCCCATCCATTGTTCGTCACAGATCATTACACAAAGCTCCACTTTTAAGTCAAAATTTTTTGTTCCATTGCATTTGACAAGGGTGGATCCAGAGAGTGCGATGCCCCCCCCCCCCATATCCGAGATTTAAGAAGTCAGATGTAAAATTTGAAAATTTTCATATCAGGGAGATAATGTTTTTCTACTATAAAAGACGAAATATCAATAAAATACATGAATCTTAAACCAAATAGTAGAATTTACAAGTTAAAACAACGAGCTTTCTACAATACAGTTAAATTTTCAATGAAATATTTACATTTTTAACACAAAATATAATACATTTACAACCAAGAAGATTACTTTTCGCTTACAAAATACTAATTCTGAACAACATACATACGTTTTTGAATGTGAACTTACCTGTTGAATTTCTAAAATAAAAAATCCATTTTTAATAAAAAATGGTTCTGCTATATTTTTATCTGAAAACATTATTTTTAAATAAATTAAAAGAATCATCAACAAAGTTGTTGAACTTTCTACACAATAGTTGACTTTTTTACGGAGCCGTTGAATTTTAAGATAAAACGACGACTTTAAATTCAAAATAGTTTAGTTTTCAACCCCAAAAAAAGTCAAATATGTAGTTAAATTTTAGTTTAAAAATAGTTTTAACCCGAAAAAGAATTTCTCAACTAAATATATCAATTTTGGGCATGTTATAGAGGGAAATTGAAGTGAAAATAATTCGAAATAGGTGGAAAGAAAGAAGTTTGGCGTTACGATTACTGGGACAAATGTCACGATTACTGGACGTTTACCTTAGATGAATCTTCTACAACACAGTTAAATTTTCTACCCTATAGGTGAATTTTCTGTCAAGTTGTTGAATTTCCAAAACCAAAAGACAAATTTTAGATACAAAAGAGTCGAATTTTTTACCTAAAATATATAAAATTGCAACAAAAAATTTAATTCACCATCAAACAGTTAAATTTCAAGTTGAAAAAATTAGTTCTTAACCCCAAAAATAAATGTTGAGTAAAATATATAAATTTTTAATCAAATAGTTGAATTTTCAACGAAGATAATTAATTTTTACAAAAAAAGACGACATTTTAACAAACTATGTACAATTTCGCCAAAAGAGTTGAATTTTTAAACTAAAAAAGAAATCATTTTTTACCCAAAAATAATATGGTTTAATATTCATTAAAAATAATAATTTTTCGTAAATTAAACAGATCTTGTACAAAACAGTTAAATTTCCTATCACAAAGTTCAGTTTGCTGCCAAATTGTTGAATTTTCAACACAAAAAACGAATTTTCTATACGAACCACTTGAATTTTCAACCCAAAAATATTAAATTTCAACAAAAAAGATTAATTTTCAATCAAATCGTTAAATTTTAAGTTAAAAAAATCAGTTTTTACCCCAAATTAGGGAATTTTTAACAGAGTAATTCAATTTTCAATCAAAGAGATGAATTTTCTGCATAAATGATGAATCTTCAGCCCAAAAAATAAACTTTTATGAAAGTAGTTCAACTTTCAATGAATCAGTTGCATTTTCAACTTAAGAAGATGAGTTTTTAATAAAAAATATAATAGTTGTATTTTATCAAAAAAGAATTTTATTTTAATTAAAACAAAATTTAATTTAACCATAAAAGGCGATTTTTCAACCACAAAAACAGAGCGAAAATGTTTATTCAACCAAAAAAGATAATGATGAGTTTTCAACCAAACTTTAGAACTT
The DNA here is from genome assembly GCF_010883055.1 of Belonocnema kinseyi. Classification (NCBI taxonomy): domain Eukaryota; kingdom Metazoa; phylum Arthropoda; class Insecta; order Hymenoptera; family Cynipidae; genus Belonocnema; species Belonocnema kinseyi. The sequence continues at coordinate 112,540,128 of NC_046658.1, read as the reverse complement.
TTAAACGAAAAAAAAACTTCAAACAAAAACATTATTTATTTAACAAAACAGTCAAATTTCGAACAAAATAATTAATTTTTCAACGAAATAATTGTATTTTTCACAAAATAATGAGTTTTTTTAAACAAAATATGTGGATTTTCAACGACAATGATGATTCTTAAACAACAAAAAGTGAAATATAACAAAAACTCAACTTTCAACTTGGCAGTAGAATTTGAATGCTCGGGTATCACTGTGTTTGATTTTAAATACAATTTTTTTGTGTGGAGAATGTCTAGAAAGAAATAAGATAATAATACAAAATAATTTGCTATTATATCTAAGTCGATAGAATACGTATGTGTTCATAATTTACATTTTTTAAGAATGTTATATATGAGAGATTTAAGAATTTTAAAGTGTACAAAGAGTGCATCATATTTTTCTTTATGAGTTTGTTAATTATTGGCGAAAAACTGTTTAGCAAATTGCCTTCAGTCTTTAAATATTATATTTATTATGAAATACAGATACTATCGATATCGATAAAGTAAAAAATTCTCATTTACTATTATCTTAAATTGATTCTTAAACCTGATTCGGAACAAAGTACAAAATAATCGAAAGTCAAAAATGTGTAAATCTTAAAATTGATTTTCCTCTATTCACTTTAGAGAAAAATGTTCAAAATAAAATAGTTGTAGTTTCAAGATACTTAATTTTTTTTTATAAAAACGTTTGAAAAAATTTAATCCTTTCTTTATAAATTAAAAAATTTCAAGGAATTGTTTTTCATCATAAAAAACAATGTCATTCTTAAAATAATGACTACATTACAAATTTTTAACTTTTAAAGGTATAGTTCCTTTTGTATCCAAAATCATTAAAAATTATTTATTTCCGTAAAGTGTTTATTTAGTTTTGGTACAATATACCATATCAATTTTTGAGACAAATAAGTTTACTCAATCAACTTTAAAATCGGTTATGAATCTCTTTTTTGTGCATGCTTGAAATTAAATGTAAAATTGACGAAACAATAAGATTTAAATAAAATTCTTCTCATTCCAAAAATTAAATTCATCTTTTTATGGTCACCTACAAATTTAGGAAACAAATCGCCAACTTCTTGTTAATCGCTGTCATGGTCGTGCAGTCGATTAAAAAAAACCCTGAGATGACCCTTATACATCCTAAAAGAGACATTTCTATAAAACAAAGTTCAAATGTCAAAAGTGATTACTTAGTGCAAAATTTAAAAATAATATTCTGCAATTGGGTAAATCTATTTTCAATCTAATCTCTTTGTACCTGAAACCATTCATAAACAAAGAATAAACTTAGCATAGACTGTATAAGTATCGCTAATTTGATTGGAATGGAAATGGTATTTAATTATGTAATAATTCGTGGTTTTGAATGATTTAATATGTTATTTTTTTTTAAAGATAAGAAGCACAATTTATTTTATCTGGTTTTGGGTCTACGCTACGAGACCCAGGTTTGATATAAACTGGCACCTGGTGAGAATGAATTAGATTCAGAAAAAAAGCGTTGATAGTAAGGGATAGATTACGTATTATGTGAGGAACACATCAGGCAACAAACTCGTGATCGCCAATTATATATGTACACATGCGTTCATTTCTAAATCATTATTCATTATCAACTTCCTTTCGCACACTCACTTGGTGGTTTCCAAACAGTGCAATGAGAATTCCAGACCAATTGGGCCAAATTTTTTATGAAAATTGTATAGTGAGTTGATATGAATCGACCAACGGCGAGGAATTGCACTACTTTCATGATAACATATATTTCCCATATTATAACTATCTCGTAAATTACATTTTTGGTACTTTGAAATCTCTTTTTAGAAAAGTAAAGACATAGAGAATTAAATTTTTCTAAATGGCCAAATTTTATCCCATGCACACAAGTTTTTTTAATGGTTCTGTTAAAAAAGTAACCATAATGATGATTAAATTTTTCTCTAAAGAAAAAGTTTAAAAAATTAAAAGACCAGTAACAAAGTTTTTTTTAGGAGGCTCTTAAGAATTCTCTATCTTATTTCACGATTAGATAATTATTGCTGTTGTGGATTGAATAAAAAGCACTCAGATTGGCGTAATTTTTAGGCATTTCAACATCTGCCGCGGATCAGTTTTTTGTAAGCCTTGAAATTTTCCATAAAACTCAAACGTAAACAGGGTGGCTTAATACCACGATGCCTTCACGTGCATTATAGAAAACTAGATTTGAGATTACCAAATATTGTTACTATGCTCTCTGGATAAGAATATTATTGGCCAATTAGACTATATATATTAGTGAATTCTGTTGTTCTTTAATTATTAACTTTTACCGACGACATCGGAATGTCAATGAGGAAATCTAAAAATTCAATTAGTCTTCCTTATACATATGAGTATACAGAGTAAACAGAAGTCTAATTCAGAAAATAGTTCTGAATATTTAAGAATAATTTCCCGCTTGCGAGTATATTGTATAATTTATACGCATAAAATGCTGAGTACGTGAACCTAAGCTCATAAACGGAGAATCTTAAAAAACAATCGTTTCTGTACACGTCTTTGACATAATGCTGGTAATTTGGGTGGAAATTGTCGGCACTGGATGTGCAATTGTTGCAAAAAAGATAAATTATGTTTTTTGTTGATTTTTAAATTTACATAATAATTAATTAATGAGAATAGTTTTAAAAAAATATTAAAATGATGATGAAGCAAGAGGTGTGAAAATATTAATTAGACCTTATTTACCAAAACTAAATGTACTCACTGATATGATAATTATCATATAATTTAATAAAACCCTGTTGACGATATTTATACTCGTAACTTAGGGACCGTACTTAAATTGCGTTATGATTTGTTACGATAGGGGGTGCTTTACTCATTTACATAATTTTTGCAAAATCACAAAAATTTCTCATGAGGACATCCTTTTTGTTTGCGAATTCATATTGTGTGATGAAATCTTTTTTGGTTGAAAACACTTTTTTTGAAAATTTGTGTTTTTAATGAAAAAATGCACCTGTTTTCGTAGAATTTTCATTTTTCTTGGACAAAAATGCAAATATTTGGTTGAAAATTTAACAATCTTGTTAAAAAGTCACACACTTAGTTTAAACATTCGACTATTTAATAAAAAGTTGACTTATTGTTTACAATTATTATTTTGGTGTTGGAAACTTCCTGAGATAAAACTTTTATCTATTTTTCTACCGTACAAACTAAAAAGATACGGAAAAAATGCAACTGATTGGCTGAAAATCCTACTGTTTTTCTGAAAATATAACTATTTCAAAGAAAATTAATTTTTGTTTGAAATTTATATATTTAGTGTTGAAATTTGAACTATATTCTTTTCTAGATGAAAGTTCATCTTTAAAAGAAAGTGGTTAGTTTTTTTATTTTAATTTATCTGTTTTATTACAAATTTCATTTTTATTGGATAAAAATACAACTATTTGGTAGAGAATTCAGCTATTTTATTAAAAATTCCTCCATTTTGGTTAAAAAAATTCATCGTTTTGGATTGAGAATTCAATTTTTTCATAGAAACTTATTTCTTTTTTAAAAATTCATATTTTGGTCATAAAAAGTCAACTGAAATTCTATTAACAGAAAATTTAACTACTTTTTGAAAATTTATGTTCTTGAATAAAAAATTCATCTACTTTAGTAGAAATTTCATTTATTTTTTTATGAAAATGCAACTTTTTGTTTAAAAATTATTTGTCACTACTTGAGTATTCAACTATTCTGCTTGAAAGATTTGGTTAAATTACTTTGTTAAGATTTATATTTTTAGTTGAAAATTTATTTCTTAGGTTAAAAGTTTAATTATTTTGTTGATATCTAATTTTATTTTTTTGCAAAAAAGTAACATTTTTGGTTTGAAAATTCATTTTTTTTCAGAAATTCAGTCTTTTGGCTTGAAGGTTCAACAATTTAGATAAAGCGCTTATTTCTTTCTTTCTTTAATGAAAAATCGTTATTTGTTGAAAATTCGTCTTTTTGGTATTAAAATTCTTCTTTTTTTTTTTATAAAAAAATCCGCTCGATTCGAAGGCATATTCTCATAGCGCGCTACGCACGCGGCTCACAGGTTTGAGCGCGCCTACAGCGCGCGACTGTTGGTTCTCGCGCTTATTAGCGCGAGAGGTTCTCAAAGCACCTACGGCCTTGACCATTATATTCTCATTGCGATAATCGCGCTTCGCGCTCAAACAGTTCGGTTGTACAGGCTCTAATTTTATAAATTGTGGGTTAATCGGAAAATTCTGCTAGAACAGTTTTGAAATATATTTGGTATCTAGTGAAAATTTTTAATGAAATTTTTGAATTTATGAAAAAAAGAATTTTTTCTATTTTTTGAAAATGTTCAAATTTTTGAAAAGTATATAACTTTTCTAATTTTCACCAAAATAAAAAATTTATTTGGATAATTTGCAAGTCTTTCACCTATCTATAAGAAACTTTGACAACAATTTCTGTAATAGATCTTAAATTGTCGGTATACTGGTCCAAAAAATCTCCTTATTAATAGACGTTTCGCCCTTCGACGCAGGGCCTCTTCAGTGAAATGCAACTATGTACATAGCCATGTAATAATTCGATGGTGATAGTCCTTGTTAACTTCATGGAGTGAACCATGTCAATTTAATGAAATAAAAACTGTTTGCTTATGATATAATTGTCAAATTAGTAAAAGTTAAAATAGCTAAAAAATTAGAAGTTAAAAATTTGAAAAGTTTTGAAAATTTGAAACTTGAAAATTTTGAAAATGCTTAAATTTTTTTAATTGTGGGCTAATCGAAAAATTCGGGTAGAAGTGTTTTAAAATATATTCGGTATCTAGTCAAAATTTTGAATACATTTTGTGCATCTATAAGAAACTTTGACAAAAATTTATAAAATAAAAAAAATTTGAAAATTTTGAAAATGCTCTCAATTTTTTATTTTTGTTTGAAAATGTCTGGTTAACGAACTTAACCATAATTTTGGGGACCTTCAAAAGTGTATAAAATGCGGACTCGATTAGACAAATTCTTCAAAAATTAGCGTGGCTACAACATTCAGATAACTATACATACAGACATACAGATAGACATACAGACAGACACCGACAAAATTTTATGATTTTTGGATTCTGTGCATGCGGAAACGTAAAGATCCGTTAAAAGCCAGAGATCGAAAATTTGGATGATTACATTACACTCTCATGAATGAGAATGTAAAATCATATTTTTTGATTGAAATATAAACTATTACATTTTTCTATTAGGAGTAAAAGATTCTATGTTAAGAGTATTACAAGATTAAATTGCTGGTATTTGAACATTAATGATCAAGGACTTTGAAAATGAAGTTCTCGAACACCCCTGCCTAATGCGAGTAGCAATAACTATCAAAACATTTTTGGAAACTAAGAATTACGTACAGTAATACGGCGGGGGGGGGGGGGATATTTTTTGTCACGGTTGGTTACATGGGGGGGGGGGTATTTGATAAGGCCGATAATCTGTTACATAATTTATATACGGCCCCTTATTTACAAATATTTAGTTGTAGGGGAGTAGACCATTTAAATTTCAAATCATGGAGGTCAGGGTTTGGGTGTCAGAATCGAGGTCAGAATGTATTTCACTGATTGCTCAAGAATGTATTTTTTTATTTTTCACAATCATTTGATGCTTACCTGAAAATTTTCAATAACTGACAGCGGGCGATTAAATAACTTTTTCGCTTTCATTTCCACTTTCACATTTCCGAAATTCACGTTGATTGTTTCTTTATTATTGTGAAAATTAAAATGTAAAAAAAAGACAATTGACGTGAATTTCTAAAAAAGCAGAAGTGGCAGTGAAAGTGAAAAAGTTACATCATCGCCCCCAGAATTGTTTCCAAAATACAGTTTTGTTTGTAGAAGTAGATGGTAGTATGAACTACATATTCCCAGAGTTATGTTCTTGGTATACAACATCTTCGCAATGAGAACAAATTATTTAAATAAAAAAAAAATTACGATCTTTTTCGAAGATTACCACCCAAAATGAGAAAAAGTGAAAAGGATAATTTTGTTTGCTTAAAATTGTTACAAAAAAAGTCATTTATAATTAATAAGTACACTCTTTATAATTTGGCACCGCAATAACCCACCCTTAAATTTTATATAACAATCATGTAGCGTCTCCTTCGCATAGTTGTGTTTTCTTTCATTATTTTGTATTGATTATCATTTTGGTTCTATCTTGAAAATATTTGTATTTTTTACGCAGTGACTTTTTGTTTTGAGCTTTAACTTAATTACAGTAAACATTCTAAAAGATTAAAAAAAGTACCGGAGTTCGAACTCTAACAATATTCAAATTGATTGATTCATTTCAGCAAGTTTCTTTTTACAAAAAGTAAGTGCGTGAAAAATAAAAATATTTTTGAGATAGAAACAAAAGAATAATCAGTATAAAATAATGAATGAAATCCAGACTGCGGAGGACTCTTCAAATGATTGTATAAAATAAAATAATATAATTTTTTGGTCAATTAGTGAAATTTTTGTCCTTTTATTTACTCTCTGGAATGATATATCCAAATACTTAATCATGTTGACAGTATAGGCTAGACATTTCTTGAATTTTTTCATGATTTGAAATGGAAATGACCTTAGTTTTAATACATTATTAATAGCTATAAAGTTAAGAAATATAAAATAGTTTGTTCTACGAATGTTTCTTTATAATTTTGAAGCTTTGTAAGAGGCTAGCAGTTAAAAATTTATAAGAGGATAGTTTATTCAAATTTTCGATAATGTTAACGTAATTTAAATTAAAACTTAGATAAAGTAGGCGCATGGCAAATATCAGGGAGAGAAACTTTCTTTATCGACCGATTGTTTTAAACTCAATAAACTGCCTTTATCCGCCATCCGTGGTTGAACCTGAAAGTTCAATTGTATTTTTAAAGCATAAACTGCACGCATAGCATTTTAGTAACGGAAATATTATTATTAATTAATTTGGAAGCTCTTAAATAAAACTATTGCGAAAAATCAGATATCTTACAAAAGTAGTTTTTTATGATTTCAAGAACTAAAATAATATTACTGTGAATGCCAAATTAAATAAAAAACATCATTTCTTATGATAAAATTTAAAAACATAAAAAAATGAATTTAAAAAATGTTTTTGCAATTTTTTTCTTCATTTTTTACGCTGATATCGTTAACAAATTATTTTTAAAACCAAAATTTGTAAACAAATAATTATATTTGAAGATTATTTACTTATTTTTCAAAACGGTTTGTCTTTCAACATTTTTTAAATTAAATTTTAATATCCCGAGAAAGCGGCCCACCAATATAACAACTTTTTACCTGCAAAACTTTTTTCAGCTCGGATATTTTCTATTTGTTCTTTGGACTTAAAAATTCAGATGTTTGAACATTAAAAATAAATGTTTCCTATGGGTTAAAAAAGTCTTTCAAATTTCTTATATGTACGCTTATGACTGATGAAAACGTGCACATTTTGTTTTGTTTTGCTAAAATGTGCACTTTTTTGGAAAAGTTTATTATGTCGAATCTAAACATTCTTCAGCTTACACCAAGAAAACATCTTAACATTTTGCTTTTTTACAACAATTTTTTTTCTCGAAATTTTGGGGTTTTGGGATATTGGGATTTTTTTCGCCATTTTGGAAGGTTTTAATCACTGCGAAACAAAATTTTTAACAGAAATGAAAAATAATCATTTTTAAAAATTTTGTATATTGGAATTCAGAGAATGAGCAGAAGATGTTGTAATTTAAGGAATTCAGAGATTTTAACGAATTCAGTGAATACAAGGAATTCAGAATATTTATCAAATTCAGGATATTGAGAGAATTTAGGGAATTCTGAATATTCAAGGATTTAAGGGAATGTGGAGATTTCAGAGATTTCAGAAAATCTGAGGAATTCCGAGAATCTATAGAATTCAGAGAATTAAAGGAATTCAGAGAATTGAAGAAATTCACAGAATTTGAAAAATTCAGAGAATACAAAGGAATTGACAATACAATACAAATTGAATTGAAATAAAAGGAATTCTGAGAATTCAGAATCCAAAGAATTCAGAGATTTTCAGTAATTCATAAAATTCAAGTATTTCATTGAATTTAGAAAATTTTAGGAATTTTAGACCGTTTAACGAATTCAAGGAACTTCAGGAATTCAAAATAATCCAGGAATCTAAAATATTCTAAGATTTCCAGGAATTCAGAGAAATAAAGGATTTTATACAATTCAAGAAAGTAAGAGATTTTCAGCAAATCAGGAAATCTGACAAATTCTTCTTGGTCTAAACATAAAACTCTTAATTAAAAACAAAAAGAAATGAAAAATTTACGTTTTAAGTTTTGAAAGCCATGAATTTTTAGTTTGAAAGGCTTTACATTGGACTTTGAACTTTTTTTAGTTATTCAAACATTAAAAAATGTAGTATTTCAAACGTTCTAAATTCGAAAATAACCCATTTGTAAGTTGTAAAATTGATTAATTTTCAGTTTTAAATGGTAGGTTGTGAAATTATTTGAATTGGTAAGCCTCTAAGACTCAACATTTTTTCATTTTGATAGCTTTCAAAACTATAAAAGTGTACAATTTTAAGTATTTCTCATGTACAGGTTGCTTAATATCGAAGACTTTAGAATCGGGATTTATATTCATTTATTTGAAGTTTTAAATTTGAAACGATGTAATTTCAAACGTTTTGTTCAAGTAATCATCGGGCTTCATTTATTTTTCGACGATAAAATATAATTATTTTTAAAAGATACAATTTTGAAAGTTTAAAAATTGAAACCAAACCATTTTCCATATTTCGATATATATTTGCAATTCAAGGTTATTTAATTTTAAACGATAACAGTTTTAAATAATCTAATTCTAAAAGTTTGAAGCTCGAAGCTAATCAACATGGTATATTTTTTTAATTTACAGTTTTGAACGATTTAAAAAATTGGAACGTCATAAAACTTGTATAATAATAGTAATCATTTTGATAAGGGTGAAAGGCTTATTCTTTTTTGCAAGTATTTTAGTAAAAAAACAAACATTATTTCCTTTAAAGCTTTTGTATTTCTGAACTAAAAATTCTTGAATAATGAAAAGAACAAATAAAAAAAAAACAGAAATAAAAAATGAAAGGCATCTCTGCGAACCAACTTATTCTTATTAGTTATTTGATTTAAAATTTTAATTTTGTAAAATGGGACAGTCCTGCCATCTATTGGAATTTATCCGCTGTTTATCAAATCAATGACCGTGCAAGTGTCGCCACCTACCACTCAGCCGACAAGGAAGCATCCTTCCACAGTACCCGCAGTACCCTCCGCTCCTCAGTGGGTGGAGCATCTCCTTCCATCATATATTCCACTTGACTGAATTCTCGCGTTCGCGAAAAGTGGGGGGTTTTTAGCTTGTTTAGTTGCTCGTTGACAGCGGTCGAGGAACGAGGTATTGTGTATTCGTGCGTGTTAGTCGGCTACGACTTTTTTTCGAATCTTCCCGTGATCGTTGGAAATCCCAAAAGTCGGTAGTTCGGGCATAATTCGTGAAATTATTAATAATCGTTTTGTTATTCACTAAGATCGCAAAAACGTGTTGTGTCCGTGTCCTCGTGGTGATTTTGTTTACTTGTCGCTGCTTGTTTTTTGTCTCTTATTCCTAAATGGTCCTGTTTCGTGTTGTGAGCTTATGTTGACGTTGTTGCTGTGATTGTTGCTGCCGCCACACGTGAATCCGATCCCTGGTGAGAATGTCGTCGCTGCTTTGGTGATGGCTGAGCGCAGAGGATGTCACGTCGCAAGCAGAGCAATCCGAAACCACTAAAAAGTGAGTCCTTGAAGGGTTTCCCCAAGCTTTTTTTATATTTTCCAAATGTCCAGTGATTGTCCGCTAACTCTTCTTTCGTGCCGTACACGTTGCTTACACGTGTTGCTGCGCTGTCGCCGGGTAGGGGATCTCGCTCGCTCGGCTATCCGCTGCCCACGTGGTTTCTAATCTCCAGGAAACGGGGCTAATATCATTCGGCTAATACTAATCGCCGATCTGCGGCTTAGATTTTACAATTTCGCGCTCAATACCAGATGTGTCAATATCGATCATTGATTTCTATTAAAATAATGTATTCACGTAATCTAACATCTATTATCGAGTGCGATTCATAAGTGTGTGTATCCTCAGAATTAAAAGAATATTTCAAGATTCAAACAAAAGTTACAAACCGGATTCGCTGCATAACCTCAAAAAACAAAACTGACTTTTGAAATTTAGATTTTGTAATAGAAGGCTACAAAGAACTGGTGTAAATTTGATCTAATCGCGACATTTTTAGAATGCTGATATTAATATTGTGGTATTTCATATTGGAATACATTTTTTTCTCTAAACATGTATTAATTCGTGAGTAATCTGACAGGTATGTATGAGAAGTTATATATGTGGGGCCGGTGTATGATTGTTCGTTTTACTTGAAGATATCTGATTTGAGAAATATGGCATTTGCTTTTTCCTTCATAAATTGATTTATTTTACAAAGTGTCTCGTCTCAAAATTCGGGATGAGTGGTGCACTATTTTGCATAGACACGGCGTCCCGGATTTTCGTGATTAATCCATCCCCTTTTCCAACTCCCCTAATTTTTTGGGACAAATGGACGCATCTTTCATTTTAACTCCAAACTTACACTAGTTTAAATGAATTCCGTTTGTTTTTCCCTTCGCGAGTCTAATAAAACACAATTTGTTCATATTTTTCGTAATTTTCAGAATAAAAATATGTACCGATTAATCTAGTCAAGGGTCTATTTGAAAAATATGAATAGTATCTGTTGTGCTTGTTGAGAAGTAAATAAACCGATTTCTTTTAACGAGTGTTAAGTGGGGCATATTCTACGCGAAAAACAATTTATGGTTCAAACAGAAAATACTAAAAAATTAAATTATTTAAACTAAAATATATTTCAATAAAGTAGTTTCTCTTTTCGAAACAGTTAACCAATGTACCTTACTTGTATGCTAAGGTGAATAAGCAATTAGTTTAACCTTAAAATCATTATTAAACTTGTTACCCGCAACTATTCATAAATTACTTTTATGATTAAGAGAGAAAATCATATAATTTTCATTTGTAATTAATTTATTGCAAATTATAAAATGTCATTCTTTTAAAATAGTTAATTGTCAAGTGAAAATGATTCATTGGTCACTAAATCAAACTGTCTCTCGGTTAAAATATTTTAAAATTAGAATTATGAAAATAGACTTTAAATAGTGATGTATTTTTTTACCAAAATAGTTGACCTTAGTGACAATGAAGTTTGATGTTATAAATTATAATAAAATAAAACTGCTATTCTGGTTGTATCATCTAAAATGTATAAAAAACTATTGAGACCAATATTTTGTTCTAACATCGATGTGAAAACGGCAATCAAAATGCAAATGAGATTAGGTATTGTGAGATTTCAAATGTATTAACCCGTAAGCATTCTATCATGTTAATCCACAAGTAATGTCGATCGTACAACTTTCTCGCGACGCCTTTCGAAGAACTCGTTGAACAAGTCAGTCGAGCCAGCCTAGGTATATCGTGCACTTATACATGTTTATTCTGTGCTCTGTAATAAAATTTAATAACCCGTAATATCTTGTAAATTTCTTACTCTGCAACGTTTATTAATTTAAACTGGTAAGTCTCTTAATTTCGATGCATGAAGATGTTCAGGCATTTATTTGATTTTCTCAAGAATTGATTTTATACCAGTATTTCAGAAAAATTTTTTATTCATTTTGATATTTATTATTGTTTATTTAAAAGACAATACATATTATAAATATCTATTTCATTTGACAGAAATATCTGACAGAACCAAGAAGTGATAAATCAGATATAAAATAACGGAATAAACAATATCATTGTTGGATTTTTTTATAGTTTGTTGAATTTGTAACAATACTTCGGTAATTTGCTTGAAGGGGGAGTAAACTTCCACGTTGAGGGACGTCAGCAAGAATCGAACAGGTATCTCTGCGGTAAACAACGATGCTGGGGATAAAGGATATCCTGTGGCGAGACAGCAATCACCCCCCGATGCGAGAGATCGTCAAATTAATAACCGATGATTTTATAGAATGCTTTATTGAATCGTGTTCCCGGTAAATAATATCTCTGCACACCATCGGTTAGAGGCTGGACCAAGTGGTGGAGGCGCGTCGGCAGTTCCTGACTTTCTTTCTTTTCTTCTTGTCACTGTTATTGTTGCTCTCAGTGTAATTTATGCTGGTGTTCCTCCTCTCGCCGTAGTAACATCTTCCCACCATCAAAAAGAAATGATGGTTTTGGATCATCAGTTCTTTTAATTTCTGAACAACATGAACCACAAGATCCTCTCCTTTCCATGTAACTTCAAATCCATTAGAGTGAAAGTTCCCTGTCTGACTCAAATTTGTTGAAGTAACGGATCATTTTTTGTTCTAGAAAAATTGTTTGAATATATTGTTTATCAAAAAAATACTGCAAGCTTGTATTTTTTGATTGTTATTTGATATGACTTGTCAATGATGGATGAAACGGACAATTATTAGGATAGTGAAAGCATATTGGATGTTATTATTCTTCATTTATTCACAAACCACAGAGAAGAAAAAAACTAATTATTGTATTTAAAATGAGACACATTTGGAGAAATGTGGTTTATGATATTGTGAATGATAATCGTGTGAATCCCCTGATTTGGTATTGTTGAGATATGTCTAAACGATGACTGAATTTATTGGATGAGATTTATGAATTCATACCATTTATTAACGTGTTTTAACTTAATATTATGAAACCATTGGTTGTGTGATTGAGGACAGAAGACCGAAAGACAATGAATATAATTCCAGGAAATGATTAAATGGACTGCTGAATGTCCACTGAACAAAATAGAATTATTTTACTGGATCTAGCTCTTTGAGTTCAAAATATTTGTTCAATAATTTTAATGAGCATTGGAACAAAGTTAAAAACAATTATAAAGCTTAATTCTAATTACTGCGACAGTGAGGGTTTTCGGTAAACATATGAAAACCGCTTTCCAATAGAGCCTGGACAAAATTTCTGGATACACAATTACTGGAAATAGGTTTTCGATAAGAAGAAGACGTCCTCCTCCTCTGAAGAAGTGTCTATACGATCTTGGATGTCGTGACGAGTTTCCAGCGAGCCGTGTCACTAGTCTCAATGCGTATCGGTCTTGGGTGCATATTCGTTACGTGGCCGCATCATCGAAGTAAATTCTCTTGGAGTAATTTCATTGGATGGAAGAATCTCACGGTCGTCCGTCGCATCTGCAGTATCTGCTCTCGCGACAAAGCCGAGGCGCGGGCCTAGCAAGAGAGGAGTTTCGTCTCCACAAAACCCAGTCGCAAATCCTGCTCTCGGTGCCGGGGCCCGTATCAGTGTCGATCGGCCGCCCGTGCAAAGCCTATGAGCGGGTGACGCGAAAGGAAGAGGGTCCATCAGGCCCCTTATCTCTCACCCGGTCCCTTATTCCGCGCAAACGCAAACGCATGAATCCCAGCCGCTGCAGATGTGTCTTCTCTTCTTCTTCTTCGCCTCCTCGAGAGACAGCTATCGCGCCGCTAATCTCGCCTAGTTAGTCCTTCTTCGTCTTCCCTCTTCTTTGATCTTCCTTGCTCTTCTGGATCTTCTTTCCTCCTCTGGATCTTCTTTTCCCTTCTCGATTTTCTTTCGTCTTCTTCTTGGACTCTTCCGTTTCTTCTTTTCTCGATTCTCTTTCGCAGTCCCTTCCTGCGAACATCCGTCCTTCCTGGCTCCTTAAGCGGCCAGCCGATACAACTTGGCTCATAAATACAGAAGGTGGAGGTGGCAGATAAAGGAAGAGAGACAGAGAAGGTGCATGAAGAAGCGTGAGGGTGCCAGGGAAAGAGGGGATCGAAGGGCGAGCCTACAAATTGCTACACCGCATTGTGGTGTCACTCCGACTTGCCACGACACGGCCCTGGCATCGCTGGAATGGTGTCTACCCGTCGTTCCTGCCTTCCCCTCTTGGGCTTCTTTCGTTCGTTCTTTCTCTACTTGTAGTGTCTGTACCACTTTGCTGATCCTGCCTGCATGCCTCTTCCTCTCTTGCTCTTTTCTTTCGCCACAAGGATCGCTTTTACCACAGCTCGAGTCTTTCCTTTTTTTCGCTTTCCCCTCTCGCACTGGTACGCACGTGTAAACGTGCTTTTACAACGGCTTGCCGGTAGCTGATATCTTCAGAGAGAAATGCCGGTACCTCCTGCGATGAGGCAACTTTTGTTGGAAATTGATCGGTAAATGTCGTTTGATGAGGTCTTTTGTTTTGCAGGCTATGTTTTTGAAACTTCGTCTTTTGAATGAAATTTAAATGTAAGGCAAGAAATAAATTAGAAGACAAGAATCTTACCTAATCGTGTGTGGTCCACATCAAGAATCTTGGATTCGGGAAGATGGAAGATTTAATGATTTGAAGACTAAACAGTTCCCAGTTTGAGGAAATACATTTTTGAAAAGTTAGAATTTCGTAAAATATTTTTAAAAAATCTCCCTAATTGAAGACCCTTACACATTTAAGATCAATTTGATCCCGTTGCTAGATAAACAAGCACTCAATCTGTCATTATTTTTAAACCGCACTCATCGTTCGTGAAGTCACATGAACGAAAAAACTCAGAATGGCAAAGATTTAATTAAACGTGGCGATATAAGTCGTTCTCTGACATTTAATTAATTTAATTGCACCAGGTTGAAGAAAATAAATGGTAACTTTGTGCCTTGTGTGAGCACTTCGTATATGCATACAGTTTCACCCTGCAAATGCGTACAGAGGTATATACATAATTAGAACACTTATCCGGAAAAAGTCGACCGGGATATCTTGCTGCGATTGTATTAATTAATTACCTGTGTAAGGCAGATAGGCGCATTCGCAGATCTAATGATTTGACAACATGCGGTGATTTGTCGGGACGTTATTGGATCGGACGAATGTGGCGGTCGACAGGTTAAAATCTCTTATCATCAGGTATCGGCTCATTACGCTAATATTCACTCGAAATAACAGCTGATACGATATCTCGATCGTGCTCCGTACGCTGGTAAAAGGCCTTTTTGTAACGTGTGCCGATACCAAGCGTGACATTTTCAATTACCTCCATTTTAACTCAGCTAAGAAAGAACGGCCGAGATGTCAAGCTTAAGTGCCACGTGTCATTCAATATTCTGCTATATTCATACATTTTGGTATACCAAGGATATGCTTAAAATTATACAAGGTTACAAAAAAAATTTAAAGCTCTAGAGTTCTTTCTTCTATTTATTTGTCAGATACTAATTTCGAATAATAATAATTCAGTCAGTGGTACACTAGGATGATTCAAATTGATACCGGATAAATTATTTAGTTTTGGTGATCGGTCCCCCTCAATTTCTTAATTTTCGAGAAAAAAAGTTCAGTTTTTTTTTTCAAATCAATCAAAATGGGATTTAAAATGGGAAAAGCTCAGTTTTCGAAAAAATGGAAAAAAAAGTAGAGTGGATGGCTCGAATATGACACACTTGGATTTTCGACAAACTAAAACATGTACTCTGTTGGCAATAGTGGGAGCTGAATGCTCTTTAGTGTAGTTAGAGATCTTCTAGGGGAGTTGAGACTCGTTTCTCCCTCCAATAGTCGCCACTGTACCGGAACTTTGATATTTTCATGGGGCGCGAAAGTTTGACCAGTTTTATTTTTTAATAATTCTTTTGTTTATGAAAATTTTGAAGTATATGTGTTTCAAAGTGATTATTATTTTTCCCTACCCTTAATAACTAACCTTCCCAATAATTTATAAGGTTCTTGTTTGAGTGTTGTCTCTATTTTGTATTAAATCCTCTTAAAAATAATATTGTGATTTGAAAATAGCGTCAACTTATGCCAATCAAAACTCATAAAAGTTTAACTAGATGCGTGTCTCAACTCTCCCTTGAGGATCTCTAAGTGTAGCAGAAAAAAGTATCAGTCTGATTGTTCGATGTGCATTATTTATTATTTTGTGCCACATTCGATACACCCTTTTTCGATTTTGGAAAATCTTTATTTAAAAAAGAAATGCTGGTAAAGTGAAAAAATTAACCGTACCATTCAAAATGTTATTCAATAACGTTTAGAATGGCCTATTATTCACTCACTTTCGTTTCATAGAGTCCCGGAAGTCCATCAAAAAGGGATTGGTGTGCCATATGAGAGTCACCTCCTCTACTTGTTCTTAACTTTTTATCAAATAAAGTTTATTATTATTATAACGAGTGTTTAGAAGATAAGTTCCACCCAAATACATTCTAATTTAAAATCGCGGCGGCACTAGTTAATGTAAAACGATTAAAAAAATATATAAAAAATTGGAGCGGATCGATTACCAAAAGTCATCAGTCGATTTCTTGGACCACCTTAGTGATACTTATGATTGTTTTGAAGGACGAAAAATCTTTGTTTGAAACTCCATATGGGTGAAAAATAATGTACCTGAAGCTTAGAACGTTCAAATGAACGAAATATTTTTCCCTGTTTCTATTTTACTCATAAATATTGTTCCAACAGCAATTTTAAATATGAATTATAAATCTGTTTCAATAATAAGTTATTTCCAATATAAATGAACAAAACTTTCAGGATTTTTTTTTAGTTTACAAAGTCATCAGTAGAAATTGCGTTTATTTGAACGTTCGTAACTTGAAGCACATCATGAAATTGTCAATTTTCACGTTAGGAGTTTGTTTAAAAAGAAGACTTCCAAATTGGTGAGAGCACATTTTTTCTGTCAGTATGTATCTAAAATATGACGAAAAAAGTAAAACGAGTTTAAAAAATATATCTAGAATTCACTTGTATTTTTTATTAACATACGTACTATTTAACGATTTTTTAGTATTAAAAAGGTATCACATTATTGACCATTTTGAATATTATCACAAAATAACAATAAATTGATGAAACGGAATTATGTTTTTAATGGTAACTTCCCTAATGTTAATTTATTAAAACTGAATTTTCAGGAACAAGTCAGTTTTCATGTATATTTTAACGCTGAACGTACCTTATAAAACGTCTACCCATATTCGGAAAAAAAACGTGGGACGCGATGATATTGCGCAGATGTAAATACGATTTTTGTAGTTTAGTCAAATTTACAAAGTACGAATTTTGTTTATTTTATTGTCAGTTTTCACATAAGTACATTCTAAAATTTAAGTCAATGGTAAGTTTTATATGGTTTAAATATGGAAAACTACTATTTACAATTAAAATCTCAATAAAATGTGTCTATGCTTTAAAAGTTCGCATATAGGGTTTTACTTCTCTAGTCTGGGACCTAGGACAGAATGAGAATTTCAAAGTTTTTAATGATTGTACATCTACTCTAGAAAATTTTTGTTAAACTATAAATATAGGATGGGGTCAGGGACAAGTTTTCGTTGATTTTTTTATTGTCAACTATATAGAGTTTGTTAAGAATCTTTTATCTTAAAAAGGAATTAATTTAAGCTTTTACTGATCGCATAATTTTATGGGGGTTTTTAACGAATTTCAGAAGACAGTTGAAGTTTATATCCAGAATTTTGTGTGCTCCCAGTGTGTAGTAGAAGAGCGTGAACTCGAGAATCGCTCAGTACACTCACCCTATTATCGTTGTCTCTTGGTTCGCAGCCTTTTTAGGACCTTGATATGCCGCAGATTAGGAACACCGCTCCACCGAGAGTAGAGCCTGCGTTTTCTCAAGTCTTGAGATAAGAGGAGATCTCTTTCAACTAGGGATGGCTAGGGAAGCTAAACCTGGTTCACTAGTTGCTGGTCGCTTTACCTTTAGCTGCCCACTTCGCTTCCCATCCTATCCACAGCTGGTACACAGTTGCCACTTATTTTGCCCACAATGTGTGCACTAGTTTTGTACATACATTGATCCACGTTTTCATACTAAGATAGACCCTATTGTGCATACAGTTCAAGCCTCAAAATATATCGCTCATTAGCGCTAACTGATTGAAACAGTGAGAGTTCCTCCTCATTTCTAAATAAGAGAAAGGAACAATGCTAAAAAATTCACTTTTAAGATATCTAATCTTTTTGTAAATTGTGTCATCAGGGTGCAGATGGCTAGCGCGAATGGTACTAAAACTAAATTTGTTACAGGAAAGTTCCTGCAGGATTATAATTTTATCTTGAAACATGTTAATTTTTGATATAGAACGTTATATATTCAAAAATATCCCTGTTCAAACTTAGAATTATAATTCTTTTCCAAAATTGTGGGCTAGACTGCACTCTGGTGATATTTGATCAAATTTGAAATAGAGGGGAATATTGTCGATTTTTAGAATTTCGATTATTCTTTAGTTAGTTTTTGTGGAATTTTGTAAATGAATTTAAAAGACGAAAAAGAGAGAACCAGCTCCATTTCGAGAACTCGATACGTAGATAGTCGAGGAACGACCTTATCTGAACTGGTCCAGATAACATTGGCGCCTGGACCATTCCGGAGACGAGAAAGTCACATGTTAAGAATTTCTGAAGATAATCTAATATTAAGTTCTATCCGAATTCCCAAATACAGAGTTGTTTTCAGTTTTATAAATTTTTTCTTGAATTTGTGTCAAAAATTCGGCATTTTTTATACATTTTAAATAATAATTATGAATTATATTCATTTTAAGTATTTTATGTTATAATATCCTAAACTGATTTACCAAATTGAGATAGTTTAGAAATTATTTAATAATAATATTTAACATTATTAATTAACGTTGTCGGTAATAACTGGTTTATAAAATTGGATGTATTATATTTTAGAACTGATCCTTGGCTCATTTTAACCAATAAAAATATATCATGGCTTTGAATAAATTTGTTGAGCAAATATAAAGGGGCAATTAAGGATTTCTGGCTCTGACAAGGTGCGCGTGCCTCTGTTTGCTCGACTAAACAAGATACCAGTATGTATTTTATGGACGCCTCGAGCACCTAAGACACGCTTCTAGCGAGTGCAAACAGACACCTTCTGTTTACCTACGTAAACGTCTAATCATTTTTCTGCTGGCACCTGAAAATGCTTGTCTTAATGCATTCTATTTCCAGAAGATGTCGAAGCTGGACTGACATTGTCAATTTTTTAAAATTAATTATTTTTACATATATTTATGGTTGATAAGTAAAAAACCGACGCATTCATTATGACAGTCTAAATTGCAAAATAATCCAATTCTTTCACTATCAAAATTATCAAGAAAATCATAGAAGTAACTTTAATGCAATGGGTAATTTAATTAACGTATTTTTGTAGAATTGAGTTGTAGTTGAAAAAAGAGACGTTTCATTGAGTTTCTAGAAACCATATTTTTTATTAAGTTGAAAAATGCAAATTTACATGGAGAAACATGGATATGAACGATATCTGGATAATTAACTACATATGGCACCGTTCTTCGTAAAATATAATCTTTATCAAATACCGTAAAACTGGGCTAACTGGGACAAGTTGTGTGCTCTAGTTTCGTTGATAAATTTTTATAAAAATAATATTTATTATTGACTTTAGAATGATTTTTATAAGCAGATTCGAAATTGTAGGGGAAGCGGGACGTGTGGTGCGAAATTATAATGCACGCAAATTAGATCTTCACGTTTGATTAAATACTCCGATGAACCAAATGCTATTAGCGAAAATGTGTCATAAGATTGCCAGCATTTTTGTTTTAAATTTGGTGTCTTACTTTAGAAAAATGAATTTCGTTACATCCATATAGGATTCGAATTTAACACTATTTAAATCATCTAAATGAATATTCAATATTTCAATCATTATTGCAATTTCTCCGGAATAACGTAACGCACAATGACTACCTCAGTTAGTAAAAGTTCACTAAAAAATCTTTGATTATTTACATCCTCTTTTTCGTTGTGTCCAACATCTATTATTTTTCTATATCTTAAATCTAGGAAACCTTACAATTTGATAATAAATGCATTTAATGCTAAAGTTTCAGTACGTGCTCTCTGAATCTGCTGGCACTTTAGTACAAATTTTCTCTATAATTATTAGTTGTATTTAATTATTTCTTTTAGAAGTTTTAAACTTTTATCCATATAGTTTTAGTTAAAAGTGACCAATGATAAGTATAGAAATTTGTACTAAATTGAATTAGTGATCGTCTTTTTACTAATTCAGATTCAGATAATGTTTCATGATATCAATTTAGAAGATTAAAACACAAATCATTGGTAGTTTTAACTTATATTCACTCTTCTTTAAAAAACAGATACATTCTTATTTCCAGGCAACATAAATAATACACTACCGAATGAATCAAATTGTCTTGGTAAAATGGTTACAGCAAAGTGATTGTTGTGCTTCTAAGAATAGACATCGAATAAATTCTTTAGATTTACAAATTGTGGGTTAGAAACAGAGTATAGAAGAGTTCAATATTATGTTAACGAAATCGAAAGCACCGTTAGTGAGTTATACGAGAACGCGATAAATATCGATGAGATATCGCAGATTTCTTAAAAAAAAATCGTACAAAACGAGCAATAGTTTCCGCGCTTTATGCATCGACATGCAAGCTCGATCTTATCAGCGATATTAGCAAGCATCTCGACTGGCAAGCGTTGGCAAGCCGAGGTGTAGGTAGTCAGTAGTCACATACGTAACTCGTATGGATGCACGTATTGCCGCTGTAGGATTGGTTTTAAGGCGAGTCCGCCACTAACACTTATCTATCGCAAATCTCTCGCGAGAGAGAACTACTGTCTTTTCCCGGGTTAAGAAGACCTGTGTGTTTGCTCGCTCCTTGTTGCCATCGCCTTAGATACATCCGGCGAACACTTGTATCTACTTATGTACTCACGTGTCCTATCTGTACCTAAACTCAGATGAATCTGAAAAATACAAACCAACCTTTGGCACGCGAGTCCGTGAAGAGAAAGTAATCCTCTTTTTCGTACAATCCAAGATGAAGTATTTTTTATTTGAATGCGCGCAGCAATTGTAAGACTTAGGGTAAACTGTGCACGAGTAGGTCACTAAAGTGTCCTACGTTTATACACCCACAAATAAGCAGCTGATAATATCAATTATTCACCACATTATAATGATTTTTTTTTAATATTGTCGAAGTTTGTTTCGCAAGTAACACTTCCTCTTGCATAATTGTAAAGTATCTCTGATATATCCCAAACTCCAGCGGCGGGTTGGCAACATCTCTTCCTATATCTAACCCAACAAAAGTTACAATAATTGAGATTCCGGATTCTATAACCACGCATAAAATTTGCCTGGCCGCTTCAGGCCGCTCGAGTTGGCCCCTGATGGCTTGAAAATCAGTTTTCGAAAATTC
>NC_046658.1:112495145-112518575 GCF_010883055.1 Belonocnema kinseyi | reverse complement strand
TTTTCGAAAACTGATTTTCAAGCCATCAGGGGCCAACTCGAGCGGCCTGAAGCGGCCAGGCAAATTTTATGCGTGGTTATAGAATCCAGAGTCTCAATTATTGTTGGTGTTATTTGCCTAGGTTTTATGAAATGGTTTTCGGGACCATTTACTGACACCATTTAAAGAAAAGATTCAATGTGACCTACTTCTTCTGAGTTACTCTTCAGAAACGCACCGAGTAACACAATTTTCTTTTATAATTAATTTAAAAATATTGTTGATGTGGTTCCAAACTTGAACATTTGTTAATGATAATATCTCGATACAATTTTTTCAATTGATGCTAAATGTTTTACCAAATATTTTAATAAAAAGCTTCAGGAAATTGTTTGGCCAAATTCAAATTACCTACTCTTTAAAGTTCCTTGCTCTTGCATAGTTTCCCCTATATGTTTGTCAACTTTTTGTTTTGCTTTTGTCTTTCATGTTTCACCATAACTTTGGATAGGATTGACATTTTGGCATGGTTTTTTAAAGGTTGGTAACAACAGTGTGAGTGGCACAGGCACATCAAGATTCATGCTTGTCAATCTCTGCCAAGTGCAACCACGAAAATGTTATATTGGAAAAATATTTTTTTGATGGATATCTTGGTGAGTTATGGACTGATTTGCATGTAATTTTTTAGAATCAATAAAACCTTTAAAGAATCGATTTCGTGCGCTTAATTGCCTCAACAATCATGGGTTGTTTTTAAAATGGTAAACAACGTTAAAAGTTATGTTTTTGTAATAAAATTTATACTTCACAATTCACATTGAATGATTTGTGTAAAAACCCGTTTATGGACATATTTTGATTCGCCGATTAAAAATATAGCCATGGAAATAATACTTGCAAATGTCTTGATCAAGGATTCAAGTTAAAGATACTTTTCTTCATTATTGGCCAAATGGCCATACCCTAACTCGGCGACATTCATCTCTCAATTACCTTCGTTCCTATGTCCAGTATTAAAAAAACCACCCGTTTTTACATCAATTATAGTTTACCCCATTTCCAATTTTTTACATTCTCATCATTTATGATTGAGAAAGTATTAGAATTGTCGGAAATTTGACATCACACTTTTTCAATGAATCTCCACGTTTCGAGACCCCCTGAATCCGAAAATCAGGTTTTTACGATAGCGTCTGTCTGTCCGTCCGTCCGTAAACATGATAACTCTCGAAAAAATGAACGAATCAAATCCATCTTTGGCACACTTTTTCTAGGTCCTAAAAGAAATGACGAGTTCGTTAACCAGCCATTTTTGATGAAAATTCAAAAAGTGAGCGCATTTTGAAAATTTTTGAGACCACTTTTTTCTGAATTTGAAAATTCTATGTACGGATATTTATAGTATTGAAAAATACAAACAATTTATCTCAATGACTTACTTCGATAAAAAGAAAATTCTCAGAGTTATAGAGTTTTAAAAATCTTTTTAATCAACCGAAAATCAAAATTTGAAGCCGAAAAACGCACGATATGAAAAAAAGTCAAGAGAAGAAAAATATTTCTTTTTGAAAGCCCTAGAAGATTATTATAACCAATTTTTGGATTTTCTTCAAAAATCGAAAATTCAAATTTTGATTGCACAAAAAATAATGGAAAATAAAAAATTCCATTTTGTGGACAAACTATGTGGGATACAAAAAAATATGAATTAACAAAAATGGTTATCCCAAAAAAAAAAAAAACAATTTCGTTAAGAATCACTTCTTGATAGGACGCGTACTTTTTGTTTTATTTGTAAAAAATAACGTTGAAAAAATTAAAATAAAAAAATGTGTGGAAAAACGACGAAAGTTACGAGAAAAAAAATTCAACAAAACCTGTTTACAAATTTCTGTTGGAAATCGAGCGCGCAGCGCGAATGTCACGATGAGAATGTGTACGTCAAAGCCTACAGAGCTTTGAGAAACTTAATCTTTGACTATACTTAATTAAGTAGACAATTCAGAATATGAAGACGCATATAAATACTGCCATCTAAAAGAGATCTTTTTGATAAAGTTTTTTTCAAGCATTCCAAATGCAAAGAATAAATATCCAAGCGCGAAGCGCGAGGTTCAGCCGTCGCGCGCCTTAAGCGCGCCCAAACTTGCGAGTCGCGCGCGTAGCGCGCGATAAGAATGTGCACGCGCAGCGGGCAGATTTTTCAAGTTAGGACGGGGGGGGGGGGGGGGGGGGGGGGGGGGTATGCCTTTTTCCATTCCAAAGACATAACTATGGTTTAGTGATCATCCTCTTCTCTCATTTCTCTCGAAAGTTAAGCATTAAATATTTAACACCTTTGAGGCCGTATTTTATCCAGCTAATTGTTATTTTCAGTAACTGGTCCCGTGAAGGAATCCAATCAGGGATCCGGTTGGATAGCCCCGGTTTAAGCCAAGCGCTGTTCGGGGAGTCCGGCCGGGATCCGGCTAAAAACGTCACGATAAACTGTTCGGTTCCCGGCTTCAATACCGGCCGGGATCCTGTCGGATAAACCGGCCTCAAAGCGGTTAAAAAATTTTGCTTCAGACGAGAAATTGTTAACTTGTTTCATCTTTTAAGGATCATCGTAAAGTTTACGGTGAACTTTAAAAGTCAAATCAAGTGAACCAATTCTGGCAAGAAAATTGGAGTAGAATTTCAATCCCTGATGATAGAATCTCGTAGCAATTTGGAAAGCACGTGGTGATTTAAGATTAGGAAGGAAGAATGAAAAAACTGTATGCACAACAGTATATTTTAATTAAAAATAATAATTATTCGCGCACTAAGTCGTGGGGTTTTCAAACTAATTACTGAAATGAGGTTGATTTTAACCGCCAGACGCAGTAGGCGCTATATGTGTCGGTAAATTTGCAAGTGTACAGGCTACACATTGTCTGAAAATAGAGAAATTTATAAAAATTGTATCATTTCTGTTGTTGTGCGTAGCAGAATCGATAACAGTTTAATTTAAAAACTTTAATTATTCGAAAAAATTTAACGTTTTTTTTTAAAGAATTTAAAAAACCTCTATTCTGTTTCACACTTTTTAGCATGATATCTATTAAAAAATGATAACATAAATTATTTATTTTTAGGTCAGGCTTTGTTCCTTTCATGTCCAGAAATTTGGATTTTTTCAGTTGAAAATCCTTTGGGTGGATATACGATTCTCGTTCTGTTCTAAATTGATTGTTTCTATTTTGGAAACTGGAAATATTAAATTTCAATTTTCGAAGCAAGGGAATACAGAATGTTTTTAATTTCAAAAGCATTTAAATTAGTATGTTTTGTATTTCGAATTTTGATAGGATCAAGGAAAGATAAAAATATCCATAACTTAAATTGTATTTTAAATATAAATTTGGAAGTGTTGAGACTTTGATGCTTGTGCGTTGGATTTTAAAACGTCTTGATTCTTTTATGCTTTCAATATTCAGTTTGAATTCAGAATTAAATGAGAAAAAATGGATATTAAAATGCATCATATAATATTATTTGATGTAGGGGAGAAGAATCTTTCCGAGATTAGACCTTTGAACTGAGAAACAGACGGTAGCAACGGGAAAAAGAGGATAAAGTATGCGCGATTTTTAATGTAAGGGATGAAGCGACCTTATCATTCTAACAGTGATATCAGTCTTCACATCGTCTAGGGTTGGACTCTTTCTCTTCCTGCTTCTTCTCTTTTTCCTCCCTCCCTTTCTTTATCTAGACCTTCCTCTCTTTGCGTCTCTTGGACCTACATATCTGTACTATCTCGTCCACAAGACTTCTTTTGCCGTCACACGAATGCATGGTTCGTCGCTGAATTGATCTTGAATGACGTGTGCGAGTCACATATAAAGATGTTATATATCTTTTTCTATATTTATGCGTCCTGTCGCTAAATGACTATGCCATTTGTGTATTTTATGTGTACGTGTATGTGCGTGTGTGTGTTCACACGTTGTTTGTCGTAATAGGAATATGGTGGAGAAGTCTATCTGTTGCAAAAATCGTCTGCATGCTTCAGTTCACTTTTGTTTCTATTTTGATGGACTTCATGCATGTATGAGGTCTGCTGGGAAAACTGATTTTTTACTTAGAATTCGGAAAGATTTTATTAAATTAACGAAAGTGGGCACTTCTTCATATAAAGGTAACGTTGGTTTTCCGCTGTAATATATTTGCGAATATTTATTGAATGGTTTTAAAATTTAATAATTTTTTTCTTTTTGAGAACACTGACAAAAAAAAAAGAAATACACATACTATTTTAGCCCAAAAATATTTAAAGCATCCTTAAATAGCGAAGAAAATTTCTTTTCCTTATTATTCACTTAGAAGCTGATGTGTTTAAAATGAATTTTCGAAACTTCAGGCTTGAAAAATAAAAATTCTGACTATTATTTTTTCAAAGTATGTTTCAAACCTAAAATTATTTCATATCGACTTTTAATTTATCGCACTTAATCACAAGAAAATTTTAAGTTCAACAGTTTCTGCCCAATTTTTTTTTTCTTTAGCGTATGATGATTGTGTTATTTGTGTCATTACACGCCGCAGGTAAATTAGTTATTTTTCAGACAAATATTTCAACTATAACCTAACGCATCTTCAAAGGGAGTGTCAATGTAAATTTTTTTACTCATTACCAAATTTAAGAGTTGATCAGCAACCTGGGTCGGAGCAGTGTTGCGGAACGAACGTGTTATTTAAGTAAATAACACGAGAATTCTAGATCAATCTAAACATTCTATAACCCTTCCTCCCATTACTCCCTTCCGTACCGAGTGAGTCACGCCTAGCCCGAAAGGGAAATGGCTTAATGGTGTAATAATAATAATAAAATATTGAAGAAACTTCAATTGTAAATCTTGTAAATGGTAGAATTTCAAATTGAAAATGGGTAAAATTGAAGAATTTTCTGTTGTAAATCTTCAAACTGGCAGTATCATCACACTGAAAATTTTTTGGGCGATCTGCTCGCCCACGTAGTAGAGCTGGAACATCAAATGCGTCGCGCGCTGCTCACCTGCAACTTGGTACACATCCTGTCTCATATTGGGTACGCTCTGTTCCCACATTGGAACAGCTGTAATCCCGACAGTATTGGTACAGTAACGCTCCCTTTAGGTGGGAGCACGGAATCCCCACGCCGAGTTTCGCGCGGAGTTATACAGTTATAGTTTATACTCGTGGGGCAATTTAATTCTCTTTTGTGGGACTGCTGCGTTCCCAACACATGGGATAGGATCTGCTCGCACGTTTGGTACTGTAGCTTACTTAAAAGTGGTCTGGCCGCTACACCAACCGTCGTGGTGGCGCTGCGTTGCGACTAAGAAGACAGCTGCTTACCCAAATTTTTTTCAGTGCAGAAGACGGTCAAAATTACATACCTTTAAAATATAAATCTTGTGTATGGAATATCTTTTAATTTATGAATTATGCAAGTTTTCAGTTTCAAAATTAAAAATGTGCAATTTTGATGTTTTACATTTGAAGTTTCTTCAGTTTAAAAGATTTAGGATTGAAAACCTTAGACTCCTGACAAAATTAAAATTTTTTTATGTATAAATATTTAAATTTGAATAAATTTGAATTTTGAATCTTCGAAGCACATATTTTTAGATTGTCTATCCACGTATTAAATCATACATTTTAAATTTAGAAATTCTATTACTGTATTTGAATTGAGCTACTACAAAAACCTTACACTCATTTTCATAAAATTTAGACCATTTTCAAATTCGTAGTGCGCCATAGTATATTAACAAACTTAAATTTTGAAATTCAGTTATAAATTTCAAATTTAGCGACCCTATAAACTTTGGAATATGTATTTTTATGGAAATCGGATCACCAATGAAGATTATTAAAAGTGACCGATTCTTTTTTCAGAAAATTGTTTTAAAAAACATTAAAGAAATATTTTGCAGGTCAAATACTTTTAAAATTGCTTATTCTAGTTCAATAATTAGTTTGATTACAAAATTGTCATATTTAACAAAATGTACTTAAAAAATACTCATTGAGTAAAATATGTTACCACCTTTAAACAAAATTACAGACCCACAGTAAATACTTAGGTATCAAAAGCACTGCAGCTCAATTAAATCTTTCATTTAGTATAAAAATGATTTAATTTCGAGAATCAAAAAATGTCCAAGCCGAAATTCACCATCTTAGCAAACGATCAATCGCGTTGTTTTGTCTTTTCAAAAATCTAACCAAAAACAAATTCAATGTTTACGTGATTGTCAGATAATTTTGATACTAAATCTACATTATTTCAATCAAATTAAAGTGACTCTGTTGTATATCACTTTGATCTAATTTCAGGATCAGAACTTCACACTCAGAAAAAAATTTCTTGTATAAAAAAAACTATTTTCTTGGATATGCATGAAAATTTGGTCGGATGAAAGAAATTTTGATTCGCTCTACAAAATATTGATTAAAACAACCAAAAATTTAGTTTGGTCAACCAATTATTTTTTGTTCATATAATAATCATATTTTATAGCCGAACAAACCAAAATCTTGTTGATTCAAGCAAATGGTTTTCTGAATACGAGATTTTCTGTCCCTCGTATTTCATCCACGTCGCATTTTTATTGTTATAAAATATTTACCAAAGATCACTTCGCTATATAAGTATATGGGAAACCAACAGGGATACTAATTTTCCAAAAATATGGCAACAGCCTAAACGTGCTTACTTTTCATCCAGCCAGATTAAACCCTCACACGATTTCATAAAAATCAAATCGTCTGAGAAACGCAAGCATGGAATGTTTACACATCTGATCCTGTACTTCTCTCGCGCTCTTAATATCGCTTATCAGAATCATAATCTTAAACCCCTGCACGTATCAGCTGCTTCTCATATCGCGAGTATGCTTCTCTCTGCGGTTCTTTTGAAGCGATGAATTTAACGGGGGCATTCACGTAGAAGAATACTGCTGATTAGAAATCGCCTGCCCTATCATGGAGGTGAAAGAAACTTATAAGCAGGGTACCGACGAGTTTGGATACGTGGATATAGGCTTGCGGCCGTATGTGCGCAATGTACTAAGATGCAATATGCACGTGATCCAGGTTTGATAATAAAGGAAACCTTATGCAGGCATGGCAAGTGTGTGTTTATGCGAACGAGGGTCGAAAGACCGCTCATGGTGGTAGTGGCTGGAGGAGGGGTGAGGGGTAGGGAGACCATTATCGGCGAACTACGCTGGGGTAAGAGCTGAAGAAGAGTGCAGAAGAGTGCAGAAGAGTGGTTGCAAGAAGAATGCTCACAATGCTGTAATTTCAGTGTTTGATCTTCCCATCTCCATGGGGGTATTCGAGTGGTATTATGTGGGGTGCGGGGCCCGGGAAGAAACAGTGGGTGGAGGTGAGGTGGAGGAGTAGGCACGGTGGGAGGAGACGCTACGGTTTTATTTTACCCGCATTATTATTCCGTTGGAGATCGCACGCTGATCCGTTCGCAAGGCAAACTCTTCGCAGCGCTTATTTATGGATGGATTCCCTTTTAACTTTCGGAAGACCTCTCGCCGCTTTTGTCCGCGTGCGCTTGTGCTTTTGAACCGCTTTTGGCTTGCATTGCGCACGCCGACGCGACTCGACGCGACGGTTACTGCATGCATGTGGGTATGGCATAGTAAACCTGATTTTCATTTAGAAACTGATAATCACGTTTGATTTTTTAATAAGTTTCGAAATCCCTTTCTGTGATGATAAACATCGTTCTCATCAAAAATTCTTCTGCAAACGGACGAGTACCTATTCTTCCATTATCAGTGAGACATTGCGTATAATTTATTTATGTAGAAGTAGATAGGAACAAATATAGAGTTTTTAGAAGTTCATGATATTCAATTTTTCATAATCGAATGAATTCTTGATCAGTTTGTCAAGTTTCCACTCTGGAATTATATAATTTCTAATCTCTAAATTTGAAGTGGCGGTTTCTGATTTACGAACAAGATTTTTTTTCAGTTTATAAAATTTCTGAACTTCAAGCATTTACAATTATAATAAACTGAGTTTTTTCATGTTGACCAGGTGAGTATATTAATTAAAAAGGACTTAGTTATATCTTAAAAGGTATTTGAAATTTGTTTTAGAATTATACTTTGGTTGATTGTGAATGCTTCAAATTTGAAATTGTTTTTTTCACAAGTATGAAAAAGGAAAAAAATAAAGAATGTTTAATTTTAAACGTTTACAATTTTTAATTTTTAATAACGAATGCTTTAGAAAATTGAAAATGTATTAATTCATATTCTGCCGTACAAACTAAAATGATACATAAGTCCAATCTGACTCGAACTGAGAAAATCGAGAAAAACTTCTTGCCCAAAGAACTTTAATATCGAATAAAATTTTGGATAATTAAGATACGTTATTTGGGTAAAAATAATGTGATTTTTAATATTTTGCAATAAAAAATTGATTTTTTAAATAATTTCTATTAGAAAATGGACTTGCGATGTTTCACTACTCGCCGAAAGTCAAAAATACAAGGCAAAAAGAACACAACGTCACTAGCGGACGATGCCTTTGTTGAAGAGCTCGAGCACAGCCGCAAAATACAACATCAAAACATACGCAAGGGACACTAGTCTCGCTAGTGTATAGCCGAATTTAGCCAGAACTTATTTCCCGTCGATTTCCGATCAGAGTCCGAGCTAATTTACAAGGCTAAAAGATACGTAAGGGCAAGCGATTCTTTTCGTTTGTCAATTCGCGTCGCACTCGGTCACTTTTACAACGCAAAAGAGGCAAGTTCTTTAGGTTCTTTTTCATGTGTATGCTGATGACGTACTGCCTTCCTTCTACAACTTTTAGGACACGTAAAGTGCTTTGTGTATCTTTTTTTGTTGTATTTTTCAACTTTTTCGACTTTTCTCATCTATAAACAATCGTTTTTTGCAATAAATATTAATAATTAATAGATTTTATTAACACAGTTAGAAGCAGCTTTCTCTTACAAATCTAACGATACCAAAAACTCATTTTTCATAAAAATGTCACTTATGTATCGTTTTAGTTTGGACAGCAGGATTATAAATGCTTAAAAGTTGGATTTGTACAGTACAGTTTCACGGATCTATAATTTAAAAATGTTAAATATCAACTTTTTAACATAAAAGTAGTTGAATTTTTTATTTTAAACTCCGTCAACATTCATTAATGCCTCCATCGACAGCGCGACAGTTGCGCTTCAAAATGCTTCCAACCCTTATGAAAAAAATATTAGTAAGCATTTGACTCAGTACTTATATCTAATAATTTTAATACAAAAACAAAATTTTAAATGATTTATTTTTAATGCTATTTATACTTTCAAGGCCTCCAAAATTGTAACATTTTTTTTTGTTAATATTGAAATAGTGTATTTTTGAAAGCTAAAAATTGAAGCACTTATGGTTAACACAGTTTCTAACGTTATAATTAAAAATAAGGCCTTGGCTACATGTACCGAAACTTTGGTACAAATAGCCGGATTATTTCCAGAAATTTCGGTACATGTAGACACTTCCTAAAAATAATTCAATTGTATTCAGTTTTGAAAGCTTTACTGAAAATCGTTCCTTTTTCTTGAAAGCTACTATACAAAATTGCGAGCAACTTCTAATTCTTCAATGTCTCATACTCTAAAATTATAATTCATTCAATATTACAATGTAAGTATAAATTTATAATCGTTCAATTTCAAATTTCTTAAAGTTCAAACTCTTAAATTTGAGGTTTTTTTCTATACTAGTAAGTTATAAATTTAAGCTTTGTTTTCCTTCTGACTTTGCTAAAGATTTCATGGTTATAACAATGAAATCTGGATGTATATATACATCCAAGGGCTATTTAATTTACCATTCATTTTGACATTACAAAGTTGCGAACAAAAATCTTTAAAAAAATTCCCAGGAAATTGTCTAAGTGCAGATCCATCTTTAATTCACGATCAGAAGACAGTATTTCTTCCTCATCTTGCGGAAAATTACCCATGAGTATGATGCATTCATGTAGTCTCGAATCAATCAGCTATTCTGGAGGTATAATTGTCAATCGGATGTGAGCACTGAAAAACATAGGGGGTATATGTAGATTGTAGTGGGTTCTTGCTTGAAGATGCTTTTCGAATGTCGAAGTTAATTGATCGTGCAGGAGCCACTGTGTGGGATCAAGGATGTCATTAAGAATGACCTTGATATCGAATCGGTGATATCGAGATACAAGCTTGGTACAACGTCCGGTTTATCGATTCCTTTTGCCGCTTGTTCGAGCGATGGAAACTTTCCTCTCGACGCTCATTACCGTACTATCCCTACCCTGCAAACCATGACTGATATGCTATCCGCGGTAACTCGCTTGCGATTTTTTAGTATTATTAAAATTTGTTGATGACTGATGACAATCGCTCCAATGTATCAAAACGTACCAATGACCATCATATTCTCTTTTACGCATTTAATCTGTAAAAAAATGTTTCTTGATTGACCCGAATTCATAGTAATGTATACCTTTTAGGCAAGACTTCTTCTAAATCCAAGCCGACACTAGAGTCTTTCCGTAAGATTCGAACCGTTAGATTTCGAATCAAAATAATCGAATGCCCAACAAACAGAGTACTGTCTTTGCTCAGGATCAGATCGACTTGAAGATAGAATGAGCAGACTTTGCAAAAGTGACAGGGACAAAGCGTGTCGATCGCCGTTCACAGGCAATCGGATATTTTTCCTAAATCCTCCTCAGATAGTCAAGCGCATATATAGTGGACGATCGATAGTGTCTGTTTTCCAACCAACGATCGAACGCTCGGACGGCATTGTTGTCTTGTCCAAGAGATCACAGCGAGGGTATCGGCCTTCGTGATATCTACCCGAGAGGCTGGGGAAAGGGTACAGACGAAAGATTTTACTTCTTCTTTGGGGCGTTGGGGCGAGGGGGAGTGAAGATGCTGTCTGTCAATAGTGAATACTTTGCGATGATGGCTGCAGTTATCAGACGCAGTCGAGTAGACACAATCCCGTGCTTTCAAGTCACACGGAGAAAGCAGCTACCAACATTGATTTGAACTGAAAAACACTTTATCGTTATCCGCGATATGCACCGGGCCTCTGTCCGCTGCATAGTTGGTCGCGAGAGTATCTTCTCTGCGACGAGACTAATGTTGCTTATCATATTTTTGTGCAAAGGCCGTAAGGATAACTGCATGCCTGATGATCAAAGTGCCCTTGTCAAGCGAAATCAATGCACTTTGCTTGCTGATAAAATTACTCGAATCGATTGTTTTCTTTCAAAACTCTAATTGGAAACAGAAAACAGTATGCAATGAGAAATAATTGTTTGATGTCCTATGATATATGATATTTAAGATAGTTGATATCAATAATTTGATTATTTGATTGATACAAATTTTATGTAGTTCCCAACTCTTTTGACATATTCACGATCCCATAAGGGCATAAGGACATCGTGATTCGAGGCAAGTGAAATAAGTACACGAGTTTCTCACGTTTCACAACACGACTTTTGGCCTTCAGCCCGTCGGATAATGAATGAGCGCTCTTGCACCCCTCCATACCGCTTTACCCGACTATCCCCTCGATTCACCTCGTAACGCGACTCTGGTGTCAACAGGTGGGCGTGTAGATGCAGTGAAATCAAACTCCTCTGACGGATAGCACACCCTCGCCTAATTTTTACTACTTCCATGCTAAACCACTCGACGTTACTTGAAAGATTTATGAACTGCAGTAAAAATAAGGCACACTTTCTCAAATTCATAATTTAGTGAGGATTGTATTATTAATTTGAAAAAAGCTGTTCTAGCGAGATTGTACAGTCGAATAGGATTTTGATAAAACTTTGATTTAAAATGTAATTTCTTGACTGTATATATACTTTTACATGAACAAGTTCTCGTGTTGACGCCGAGTTCGTTGCTCTTTATCAAATCGAGTAACTAAAATATATAAGCGATGCACTTCACCGATGTGGATGTCAGTGCGACAGACAAGACATGAAAAATTAACTTTTTTATAATCACAACGAGAATGAAATAAAAAGTTCAAACACTCGATGGACTCGTGGGATTATCGTGCTTCAGTTCAAACTGATTAATCACTCAATCTGAAAGTTGAAAAGAAGTTGAAATAATTTCCACACATTTTCAAGAGATGACCACGACATTGAGCTTTTGCCAATTTTGTTTTTGAGCTCGATATTAACATTTCCCAAATCTCCTTAATGTTAGCAGTGCATGTTCTTAGCTGCATTCGTTAAAAATTACCAATTACATCAATATTTCCTCTAATTTATCTCAACGCTGAAAACTGATTATTTTTAATACTTTTATCGTCGCGAGGTATAATCTAGGTGCGAGATATTTAAAGAGAAAATGAGTGAAAGTGAGTATGCAAAAAATGAATAACAGAATTGCAGAAGATGACGACATGCTGCAAGAGTCCGGCTCAATCTTGCTCGTTGCACGACCGTTCAAAGGACGATGAACGTTATCGAATGCGCGATAATTTCGCGAACTACGTTTCCGAGGAAATCTCATTTTTGTGAAATATCAAGTGATCGGTTTGAAATAGTGTTGGGAACCAAGGGGAGCCTTATCGTGAATCTAAGAAACTTTTGAACATAAAGCGAAGGTTTTATTCCCACCTTTCGAGTTTATACGAATTGCAACTATGATTTTTCTGACATAAATCATAGTTTCATATGAACGTGGGAATTGCTTTTCCAATCTCTAGGTTAGTCACTGTTAACATTAGTTTGCTATAGTTACAGTGGCCTCATATCTTTAGCCAAATTAGCATTTAGAAATCATCCCCAAATACGACCTCCCTCAAATTAAGGAGCATACATAACCCTGTCAGGTTCTGAGTGAGCATCGATTGGTGGAACGATACGCACCCGTCGACATGCACGCATGATACAACATTAGTGGTGCTGATACGGCCTGGTTCGTTGACAGGTGAACACATACACATGGGATAATGTGGGCTCATGGCTTGCTACATGGCTATGCGTATCTTTATACGCATGTGTTACTCAAGTGTGTCAGTGTGTAGACTGAACACGCGGGTACCGGGACGATGTATCGCATGATGGAGGCGTGTATGTTTTATGGGCTGCACTTCCTCCCGTGATCGAGAGATAGAGGGTTATACCGACGGACCCTCTCATTGGTTATTTGCATTATCGGTCGGATCGATTCGGCGAAAAAGGCTTTCGACGCTGCGCCGACTTTTCCAGGTCAACACATGCCTTGTGTGCGTAACAGACATGTAGACAATACATACCTTTTAGAGAGAATACTTATTTGTTATGTAGAACTTTTATATGCGGAGAAAGTACATATGTGTGGAGAGATATTGCAAACTACAGACCGATTCTCTGTACACGATGGCTTAGATCGATTTTCGATCTTCCGATCTTAGCCGTTCACCCACGCATCTAAAAGTCAGGTTTTCATATATGAGAGAGGTTACATTGGAAGCATGCAAGAAGGCAGTGTTCAATCATGTGAGTTAAGCATAGATTAGTTTAGGCTGGCTGTGTAACAAGTGTGAGTAAAGACTTCTGATGGCTTAGAAGGTCTCATAACACTTGGAGCGACAAATTGATTGATGGCGAGGCTCTTTGTTTTATGTTGTGTAATTAGACGTGAAAAGCGTGATGGTAGTAACTCTCGTTTTATTAAGGATGTTCATAGGTATAGTTACAAAAGGTGTGCACGAAAACTTTTCGTAATTCAATCTAGTTTAAATTATTTAAAAAGTTCTAATTCTATATAATTTTAATTTTATCAATTGTATCAATTATTTTTATTGATTATTTTAATGAGAATAAAATTTATATCAGCTTGATGTTGTAGATTTATTAGGGAAGCCAGTATTAGGATAAATGGACTTCCTGATCGTGATTGTTCTTTCAATTAGTAACTACTGTGACAGATTCATCTAGCATCGCAGTTGATCATTGAAATATAAGCTTTTGGGAAGGAAGAGATAAAACTTTGTTGGAAACTCGGCAGGGCTCATAGGGGCATTTCATCGTTTCTGTTGTCGCCGTCAACTGATACGATAACGGACATAACCACGATAGAATCCTTGCTGAGTTTGCAGACCTAATAGCACCTGTCTACTGAGGCTTGATTATGCCCGCACGACTTTATGAACTCCATAGAATTTTTATTTCTTTTCTAATTTCTCCAGTTGAGTCTACTGATCGATTCTACGATTCTTCTATTTGTAACTGAGTCGAGAATCACCAGGTAATTTTGTTTCATATAGTTATTTTTAATATTTAAGAAAATTTTAATCTTTATTAAATGCTGATAAGTATCGAAATTCTTGTCACTATTTAATTTATCTTTCCTTCTTCTTGTAATTGGCCGCTTTTGTTTTCTGAAAAAAAGAAGCAAATTAAAAGTTGTTATAGCGAATATCCATACTTTTTCTTTAAGTGGTCTATCGGTATTAAAGGGTGAGTCAACGTACGAGAAGCAGAAGAAGTGCGACGACATGTTGTTGGTCGTATGTGGCTTATCGGACTCCGTGATATCACATACGGGTCGCTAATGTCTCCTTATCAAAGGCTCCTGCCTACCTATATCCTTGGTTTCCTAGCGTCCATGACAGCAGGATTTCTAGCTACCAGCACCTCTAACCTTGTCGCATTACTACCGTCATCAGGAGACAAAGAGATTCTACTATAGTTCCCAGTTTGTGTAGCCTCACATGTATCGGCCTCATATTTGCACTTTTCGCAAAGTCAGTCTTGATATTAATAATAAGATTTTGCTTGATTGGAATTCGAGTATTGGCCGTAACCTTATGCCTCACCTATTAATACTTGGCAAATATTCAATAAATGCCTAACATACGACATATTAAGAAGCCGCCGTGATTCACCCCTAACATTTGATTTTATATTCTCTTATCTAGTCTACTTTAGAGTACAACCAACCATCCTTCAAAGGTGTATCTAATTTACTGAGATTGTTCTTCATTTGTTCAATCCCCCTTCTTGGATTCTATCTTTTCCGAATGCTTGGATGTCATTGGTTGTATGATTCTCTAATCTAGTACCAATAGTAGACCTCGAATTAGTCTTATCATTCTTTATGATAAGACACCTGGTCAAATCTGATTGTTATAAGGCACTGCTTTGGAAATTCTTAGTCCGTTGTCAACACTAGAAGATTTCAGTACTCTCATATTCAAATTAAGGATCTTAATATCTTCGGGGTCTAAAGAGTTGAAAATACCCCAAGAATGGCATATCAGTCCGGAACAATAATTTAACGATCCCAACCCACCAAACCCATTTTCCTTGATTCTAATCAACACCCTAAAAGAAAACATAAAACTGCACTACAATCTTGCCAAAAAGAGTAACAGATTCTGAATTCGTATTTCGCACGATCACTCGCGGAATCTGAATGGCTCGACCCAAGAAGGAGGGCCCATTGAGTTGGCGCGTAACGGCTTAAGTTAACAAGTCAACTCGTGGTAACAAATCTTTCGCTTGCCTTTCTTCTCTTTTCTCTTCTCCCTCAGTTTCTCTTTCACGCGCGCGCCAGACTCGCAACTCGCAAGTCCTCTTCGCGCTTGCATACGCATGCCGCCAATTATGAGCGCTTCCTCCTCGACCTTTTCCGCACCGCTCCCACCCTCTAGATCACGCGAACCTTCCCCCCTTTTCCGCCAGCAACCTTAGTGTACGCATTCTCCCTTTACCCCGCTAACAATCGCGGAGGGTGAGGGAGTTGCGGGCGCTATCTGATGCTGCGTGAGAGGTGTTAATTCACGCTCCGTACCTATCCCCTCCTCGTCCTTTAACCCCCACCAGTGGTTCGCTCCCCCACCAGAGAACGCTCCGCAATTGCACGGTGTGCCACCACACCCTCCTTGGCCAACGCAATCTCGCGCATTCAAGCGCGGGCCGGCGCGAGGTGGACGCACTTAGCCTATCTTATTTTCTACTATGTTTTAGGTACATTTCTTTCAGGAATTGTTTAGGTTGGATCGTGAAAAAAATCAGACCTCTGAAATAATAGTTTTTTTATGCTTTTAAAAATCAGAATAGTAATACTGATGATTTCATTTTAAATCATTTTTTTTAATAACTTTTTTTTAACTTGGAAAAACTTTTGATTTTTACAATTTTTTTTTTTTAATTTCAATAGCTGTTGGCTTCTTTCAAGGGAAACATTCTCTACAACTATAATGTTTCCAATTTTAAAAGTAAATTTTTCTATGGTTGAAATCATTGGAACACTAAAAAAAATTCTCGTTGAACCAACTAGAATTCTGTTTAATTCACCTAGAATAGAGTGTTAAATATGTCCTTACTATACATTCTAATTA
Source organism: Belonocnema kinseyi (assembly GCF_010883055.1). NCBI lineage: Eukaryota > Metazoa > Arthropoda > Insecta > Hymenoptera > Cynipidae > Belonocnema > Belonocnema kinseyi. Next base: position 112,502,196 of record NC_046658.1, on the reverse strand, counting down.
AAAGTATTAGAAGATTCTGGTTCACAATTTTCTGGTTAATATTACCAGAAATTTGGATAAAAGTAACCAGAAGTTCTAGTAAGGTTAACCAGAAATATTTACTAGACAGTTTTGTGGTAGCTTATGAATAAAAAGGTTCTGGTCAACATAACCAGACATTCTGATAAACTTAACCAGATAATTTAAGAACAGTTTCGAAACATTCTCTATAATCTATATGTGAATATATTAATTAAGAAATGGCGATAGGGACAACACTCGTAGTAAAAGTGGCATACTGTTGATGCGTTCTGTTTCTGAAACTATTCATTAAGACTATTTTGTTCGTGATTTTACATAATACCGAAACTCTCGAACAATGTTAATATTTTCTACAATATTTTTCAGACAACCAAAAAATTTGGGTTTGGTTCGGCAGCATTCCTGTAGCACTGGTGTTTAGACAGATAACACGCAATTTCTTCTTCTAACAAAAACAGAACTAAATTCACGGTTCAATATAATCATTTATACTTATATAACTGAAAATACAATTACAAATCATGATTATTCAAGAATTTGACATTTATGCCAAAGCGTCAATTGATACATCCAGCAAAATGACATGAGACAAGACAGATTTCTGGAAATCGACACAAGATCGCGACACTTTTGTTACTAGAAATACTAACCATAATAGTTTTAACCAGAAAAAAACAACCAGAATTAATTCATTATAATTTTCTCGTCATATTAACCATAATTCCCGATTAAAATAACTTGAAATTTTGTAACCAGGCGCATCTAAGTAACTTTGACTAGAACTTTTGTTTTGAGTGAACCATTCTATAAAAAGGAACAATTTGTTAAACAAATAATGTATTTACAAATCATCTACTTATATTCAAATTTAGAACTGTAGAGTTGCACAGAATGTTTTCCACAAAAAAATAAACCAGTTTGTATTAAACTTCAATATTTTTTTTAACTTTGTAAAAAAAATGATTTCTAAAATTCACTTTCATAAGCGATTCTTAAAATCAATATTTTTTGTCGGTTCTAAAATTTTTTTTATATGAATAATGTTTTTTCTTTCGTAATATATGACTGAGAATATTCTTTTAAATTCCGACTATCAGTTATCTTAAGTTAAGACTTTAATTTCAATTTTAATTCCTTTTTAAGGTCCACAGTAAACTCTGATAAGGAAGTTCCACTTTTTTACAACTTTGATTGGAAGTAATTTGTACAAATTTGATCGTTTTAGTTCTTGGAGTTCAATAACTTCTGTAGGACCAAAGTTCTTTTAAATTAACATATTGCATTCAATTGTGTACGATTAACAGATTTTGTTCTCCTAATTTGTTGATCACTTTGTGAAATATTATTTGAGCTAAAAAGAATAATAAGATTGATAAGTTACATTCAAAAGAAGGACTGAGTGCAAATGGATACCGAATGACAAAGAATTAATTATGAAGACTGATTCTTCAATATTTCCAAATAATGCTAAAATATGAGAGGTTATTTTAAAGTCTTGTGGGCTCGTGAAGTTTTAGGAAATTGTTAATGAACCAAAGAAGGTCTCATTTATTAAAACTGATTTTTTTAAATGAACTTGTAAAAAAGTATTGAATTGTGACTTACAGAAAATGTGAATTTGTGTTTTCAGTGCTTACATAGGTAGAGATGGGCTCAAAAATGGTTCTCTGAATAAAAATACGTAAAATTTGTTACCGATTAACAATAAAATATCTGATTGACAGTGATATTTTTCCTGCATTGAATCAGTAAAAAACATTGATTAATTTCAGTAATAGTGTGACAACCAATCATTGATATTTCACTATTATTCAGTAAAAGTCATTACTGATGTTTGAGCCATTTCTCACAGATTTAAATTTAAAGAATAACCATTAATATCAGTCAAAATTTACTAAGAAATCACTACAATAATCAATAGCTCGGAGATTTCAATTTCAGTTATGAAATCTTTGTCACAGATATTGTCCATTTCACTGGTTTTTACTGAAAACTTTAATAGTTTTTCTGCTGGTAAATTTATAAAAAATCCCTGGAATTTCAGTAATTTGTATCAGCAGTTTTTTGTCAGAAGACATTCCAAGAATAAATAGTAAATTTCAATAAATCTTATTCTTTTAATTCTGGAAGTTTAATCATTTACTTAGATCATTTATTTTCACAAAATTGTGCATATTTGGGAAGTTGGAAAAGCATCAAATAATTACGAACGTTGTATGTGTTTAAATTACAAAAACTATTCTTATAATTAATGTGACTATCGTTGATTATAAAGATGACCGTAGAGAAGAAATTACGGGTTAAGTAGTAAGAGCATGTTCTTGTCAGACAGACTATAGGGACCTTATCTATTTTTCCGATTGTGCTGCCGCCACTGAGGATAATTCCGACGAAAGTGGTAAAAGTGAGTTGAGCAAGACTCAAAATATATTATAAATTAATAATATAATTAATAATATAATTAATAATATAATTAATAATATAATTAATAATATAATACATTATCAAAAAATATTTTTGGTAAAAATTTTAAATTAATATAAATCACAAATGCTGTCACAAATTGTATTTATTTTGCATTTTTTTCAGTGAGTTTCGAGTCTTGCTCACCTCACTTTTACCTCTTCTGCCGGAATTCTCCGTGATGTCAGCGCCTGTGAAAGATTATGTTGCTATATCCTTATAATAGTTCGCATTTTATAATCAGTTTTTATTAGACCCGTGCCTTGTTCGGATTGAGTTGGTTTTTTCGATCCGACGTAGCTGAGTTGAAGTCGAAAAAATTCTGAGTCAAATAAATGCAAATAACGAGTAATTGTAAATATCAATAGGGAACCAGAAGCTTCCAGTATTTCAAACTGACCAATTCAATTCGAAAAACTGAGAGCTTCGATATTCGGTTCGGAAGACTTTCGAATTGCCAAATTCGAATTGTTTTTTGTTTCGATTTGGACTGAGCGCGTGTGATTTAAACACAATTAAATTTGATTGGCATTGCACTGATAAGTATCAGGTTTCAATATTCAAATTATACCTACTCTTTGCTAAATTTCTTTTTCTTTTAAAAAACTTGGATTCGTCGACTATATAGAGCCTTAAACAACCCGGCAATCAAGATTCTCAGATTATTCAGTACAAACTTACACACAGATGCAAATAAAAGACTAAATTCAGATTTTTCCAACGATCTGGCAACACTGCTCCTCAGATCGAAATCCACGAGTGGGTGTGAGCACCTATTCGCGGTTGACAACGGCGAAGACTGCAGGCTCGTGGTGAAGATTTCTGATGCGATAAGCCTCAGTTGCGTCTTTGCGTGTGCTTGCATGAATTCACATACACACTTTTCTGTAGTCTGTAGCTTGGCGCGAGCTGTGTTCATTTATTTGCCATGCAGGCATGTGAGATCTGTCAGCCCCTCTTTTTTTTCACCATTAAGCACCCGCGCCACCTGCTACCATGCAAGTACCAGTTTTTATACGTATATTTGTCTTTTTCTTGTCTTTTTTGTACATTCATTGTTCTAAAATTCACACAGCGAGCACGTGCGATCCAAACTTTTTAATCCAGGGATTTTATTGATCAGGTAAGTTCAGGGGAAAGTCAGGGATTTTGAAAAAAAAATATTTTAAAAGTCAGAGAATTTCTATAAGAGGCAATATAAATATCTAAAGCTTCAAAATTGGCTCAATCTCAAAAGTGTATTTTTCCAAACCTAACTTTAGATTCAATTTGTTTACCCTTGTTCAAAAAGTTCTAATTGCAAGTTAGATGTATTTAGAAACGTGCATTTTTAAGTTGAGGTTGATTCGAAGTAAATAATCACGATATTTTGACATTTCTTTAGTAATTAAATTTGTTATTCATGCATTTTTTTGGACAATTAAGCGATTGCAGCGCTACCGAGGAATTGAAAAACAGTTTTAAAAAAAGAATAAATTCTATAGAACTTCATGGGCACAAAAATTGTGTTCATCCAACGTTCTTTCTGCCGAGGCTACAACTGTAAGGGATAATAAATTTGAATTTTTCGTTTTAAGGATCAGGGCAAAATTAGGGAATTTTGAAAATAAAGTTTTGCGGCCACCCTGATATAAGATTCTTCTTAGTAATTTATTTGCCTTGTATTTCTATTTCTTTTTTTTTCAGTTGTCTCGTAAGGATTATATTTTTAGTTAGAAATTTTATTACTTGTTTCAAGATTCTACAATTTATTTAAGTCATCCTGTTTGGTTGAAAATTCGTCTTTTTGGGTTAAAAATGCAATATTTTGGTAGAAAATTATTTTTTTGTTGAAAATTCATGTTTTGGGGTTAGAAATTCAACTAAAATCATTCTGACTTGAAATACAACTTTTCTTTTGAAAATTCTTCTTTTGATTTAAAAAGTCATCTATTTTATTAGAAATTTAATCTTTCTAGTATAAAAATAATACAACTGCTTGTCAAAAATTAATTTTTGCAGTTTATAATTGATCTATTTTGTTGAAAATTCGTCTTTTTTTGCTAAATTCTACTGTTTTTTATTTAAAATTAAAATATTTGTTAGTTAAAAATTGAAATACTTCGTTGAAGGTTGAACAAGTTCAAAAATTTGGAAAGTTGGAAATTCATCTCCTTGATTAAAATTTGATATTGTAATTAAAAATTCGTCTTTTTGAGTAGCAAAATAATCTTCTTGGTTTGAAATTCTCCTTTGCTGGATAAAAATGTACTTTTTTACTGAAAATTGATATTTTCAGATTAAAAATTCAACTGTTTTAAAGAAAATTCGCTTTTGCTGGAAAATTCAATAATTTAAATGAACCTTTTATTCTTTCTTGAATGAAAAATATTTGTTGAAAATTCTTCTTCTTGGTAGGAAAATTGATCACCTTATTGGACACTTAATTTTTGCACTAAACATTTAACTCTCCTATTTTTGGTTGAATTTTTATCTTTTTAAAGTTGAAAAGTGAATTATTTTTTAGAATGTTCATGTATTTCGTTAAAAATTAAATTATTTTGTTGAAACTTCAAGCATTTGGTTAAAAAGTCATCTTTTTGGTCGAAAATGTAACTGTTTTGTTAAAAATTCGTGTATTTGGACACGAAATTCTTCCTTTAAGATTGAAAGTTAATATTTTGTTTAAAAAAATGCAATTTTCTTCTAAAAAAAAATCCAGTATTGGTGCAAAATGCAAGTGCTTTCGATCGAATATGCAATTATTTTGTTGAAAATTCAAGTATTTTGTTCAAAAGTTATCTTTTTGTGGTTGAAAATTCAATTGTTTGGTTGAATATTCGTCTTTTTCGATTTAAAATTCATCTTTTATGGTTGAAATAAATAAATTTAATAATTTTGAATGTATAATTTGATGTATTAATTTGATGTTTGATTGTATAATGTAATTATTAAATTGTTTACAATATTATAAATATATGTTTAAACAAGGAATAAAATAATCCACAGTAAAATTACTTTCCACTCACGAAGGGATTGGATGATATTATCTTCCAGGTTTATCGAAAAAGCAACTTTGTTAATCCGAGCCTTCGGGTAATTCATGGTCGTGGGGGTCGTGTATCGAACGATCGCTCGTTTATTCTTCGCAAGCATTAATGGATCATTCTGCGAATGGACGTATCCGAAGTACCACGAACTTATTGAACAAGAAAAAGTCCTGGAAGGATCGTTGCATTATCCAGTGTGTACTCATGTTACTGTAATACAGTAAAACCTACTGATCCTACAATTGTCGTTCATAAAATTACCTGCTTCTCATTTTGTGAAAAATAGTCATACAACTTTCACACATAGTTTTATATTTGCAAGAAAAAAGTTTGAAAATTCAGTTCAGAATAGATTAAAGAATATTTAATTGAATAATTAAAAACAAATGTAAAACCGAATATACAATTTTTCATTCAAGCAAGATTATTTTGTATTTTTAAATTTATTTTTATCAGATTAGAACTTTATTGTCTGGTCAAGATTCCATGTACCACAGTCCGCCCCCTTTTACCTCATCCCACTTTTCTCCCTTAAATTTCAAAAATCCCCTCAAACAGAAATGTAAGATATGAGAAATCATGACGCGCTTTGAAAGAGATTTTTTTTTGATGATATCAATTTTAAACTTCATCTAAACAATTTATTTACTAATTTTATAGATTTGATAGACGTCGTTCACAGCGAAGAAATCTCTAACGATTCAATCGGGAAACTAGCAAACCCTAAATATAAATCAGTTCCATAGTTGCAAAGCAAAAATATCTTTATAGTGGTAACAGGCTTCACAGGCCAAATGCTGTAAAAACAGGGAAAATAAGGAATGGAATTTAGGGTTAATTCAATGCCCAAACACCAAATTTAATGCTCTACAATTATTTAAAAAAATGACTGACTGTTTCAATCAAAAAAACAAAGTTCGTATAAATTGTTGAACTTTTGAGCTAAAAGATGGAGTTTTCTACGAAATAGTTAAGTTTTCAACCCGAAAATATGCATTTTAACAAAAAAGATAATTTTTATACAAAAATGGTAAATTTACATTTTCAGTTCAAAAAAATTAATTCATAAGAAAAAAACGAATTTGCAACAAAATAGTTTAAAATAGTTCAAATAACAGTTTAATTTTTGATGAAAAAAAACAGTTCAACTCATCCCAAAAGACGAATTTTTATCAAAATAGTTCAAAGAAGAGCCAAAAAAGATTTTTATTTGGTATCAGAAACAGTTGAATTCTTCCTAGAAGATTAATTTTTTTAAAATAGTGCATTTTTCAACCACGAAAGATGTTTCAGACAAGAAAGAAAATATGTCAAAAAATGGTTGAATTTTCTGCCAGAAAAGATGAATTTTTCAACCGAAAAGACGAACTTTTAATAAAAGAGTTGCATTTTCAATCAAAAAAATATAATAATAAAATATGTAAAACGGCTCATACGAGAAAAGTGTGTTACTTGCTTTTTGAGAAAGAAAATTTTGGAAATCGAATATAATATGAAAAAGTAGCGTATGTATTAGGACCATCGATAAAGCATATTAA
>NC_046658.1:112440604-112495045 GCF_010883055.1 Belonocnema kinseyi | reverse complement strand
GTACTGGAGAAAATGTTAGGTTGTTCATTTTATTTTCAAATTACCTCTTTGTAGAATATTTAGCAAAATACTTTGAACAACTCGCAGGGTTCTGTACTGAAAAGAATACATTTAAAAAATTGAGAATAGTGAATCCAATGCTATTTACTGATAAAAATACATTTAAAAAAGTGGCATATGACTATCTTTTAATTCAGTTTATCTATTTTGCAGTCGTTGATTGGCTCTAATTTTCGCTAGTATAATTAATGAGTAAAACGTGCTGAACTGCCCAAAATATTTTTCAAAGAACGCCAAAAAAAAAATGTTCTAAACACAAAAATGACTATAAAACTTACTAAAAAAAGGCGTTACTATTAGAAGGAACTTTTGTTTAATATTCACGTGATCCCCATATGATATATAATGTTTTTAATGATAAATAAGTTCCCAATTCTTACCGAAAATTGAACTGCTGAACGGCTGTGATCCCCGAGATATTGATTCTTTAATAATTCATCAAGAGTTCCAACTTCAAATAATATATAACTGTCAATTATCATCTCGTTTCTGATGTTGCTAATTATGTGTGTGAAATTCGAGTTATTCTAGAATCTCGTTTAACTTAACCTTGGTGAATCGGGGTTTTAGCACAACGCGACTATTTTACTAATTGAACGGGCTCTCGGAATCGGGTTCTTTGTTGCGTGTCGATTCTCACAAGGGAAAGAATGACAGAATAGGGCAAAAAGAGGATTAACGATTAGCGCATGATGTAACCCGTCGAGAAGCCACACCCGCCAGGACGACCTAAATATTATAACATAATCACCTTGCTCGCGAAAATAAAGTCGTTGGTAATATACTCACGTGCATCATTCGTTGTCCGCTGGTGTACTTGTACGGTGGAAGTTCGTCTTCCAATGAGATATGCGTATAAATTTGGAAAGCTAGTGTAGAATCTGAATGGCTATTTACCAGCACTTCGAGTAATTTTATTGCTCCTTTTTTGTTTATAAATTAGCCTGGTGTGGAGAATTTCGAACATTTGGTACTCATGAATTATAATCACAGATTTTTACAGGACTACATTTTTATTAGGATGATTTTATGAATTGTTTGTATTCTAACAACTCCATGTGAAAAACCTTAAAATATCAGGAAATTTTTTTTACAAATCAAGGAATTTCATTGAGCTTAAAAATAATGTATGTATGATAAGCTTATGCATATAAAATAGATCAAAAAATATTGGAATGATATATTTGAATCAAAATTGAAGGAGCATTTAAAAGTAATTAAAATAATATAATCGAGAGTTTTCAGAATAATAAAAAAAGAAATACCTTTTTAAAAATCTTGTTAGGTTTCGAGTATGAACATTATTCTTATTATTATTATTACTATTTTTATACCATTAAATATACATACAGCGGCGTAGCCAGACGACGTGGGCTTGGGGACTCAAGCCCCCCCCCCTGAAACTAAGTATTTTAATTATTCTATTCCTTTTTCGCCCACTCTTTGCCTATACATAAACCCGAAGCCCCCCCCCCCCGAAAAAATCCTGGCTACGCCGCTGTATACACATCATTAAATATGAATGTCTATATTGTTTGTGAATTACTCATCTTTGAATTAAATTTAGGGATTAATATAGGATTAAAAAATAACAATTTTGATCGAAAGCCTTACAATTTGCAAAAAATTTAACTTAGATTTAGCAGAAGAACTTCTAGAAAGAAAAAATGAAACGATAGTTCAAGGGTTGCAGCACAGAACTAGATAATCAACATTTTTATCGAGAATGGATATATTGCATAAAAAAGTCCATGGTTACTAACAATTAAACAATAATTTTCCTATTCATTATTTTTCTGTACCACCAACAGGCAACATGTTTAATTTCTTAATAAAATATAATAATAATAAACTCTAATAAGTGTTCTGCGAAAAAGGACTTATAGCTCTTTTTACGTAATTGTTGGGAATGATTAAACTTTAATTTTTGTGACCCATTTGATAGAAAAAACGATATTATTCGGCAAAATATTTTTAAAATCTATCATATTTACTCATAACATCTAATAATAATAACTTATTTCTTCTTTTGGCTTCTTCTCCATTTGAAATTTTCCGACTTGATTTGTTTTTGTAGAGAGCGGATCAATTGTATTATAAAATATATGCTACCTCGTCATTAATATTGAAATATTATTTTGTTCGGTTTCAACAGTCCATGCTAAGCTCACAGAACTATTTATCATTAAAATATGTTGTTTTCCAAAAGGAGTAAGATCAATATATCTTAATTTTTTTTATCTTTTGCTTTTATACAATTTAAAAAGCTTCAAATGTAAGTTTTTAGTTTTTTATCAACGATTATTGTTTTTTAATATTTTATCATTCCTTTGATTCCTGTAGCTGTGCTTTTTTTTGTAAATTCTTGTAGGAAATGAAAACTACAATAAAGTACAACAATATGAAAAAGAAGTACAACACATATCGAAATAATCGACTAAAGATGTACTTTCCTGTGATTTTTGTTGGAAATTACTGTATTTATTTTTAGATTTCTGTAAAAATATAATGTAACCTGCAATGTTGCATAACTGAGACTTTTGCTTTATTTATTATTGGCAAACATGTAATATATATGTTTTTAAAATTGTACATTTTTTAAATACACTACAAGAATTTACTATATCTGTCTTTGTAAAGTTTTTCAATACTTCTACTTTTTGAAATGTAATAATATGGTTTGCTGCAACTTCTTGTCGGCTTTTACAGCAAAGTATAAAAAATATTAAAAGAAAGTTATACAAATTTTTAAAATGTAGGAATTTGTACTTTATTGAAAAAGTCGCTCTAAAATGATTCTAAGAACATTAGAAAAATGTTGATTATTTCGGATATTACCTAAAATTAAAAAAAAATTGATATTCACACTGTTTTTGCAAGGTAAACGCAAAATTCTGACCGCTAGTCAAATTGTATTTTGTAATTAAATTTTGTACAAGTTTCTCATCAAAAAATTACAGCTGCAGAAATGTTGTTTCTTCTTGTAAAATTTGTATACACTAAGGTAGACTCTTATTTCAAAGTGTATTTATTATAAACATAAGAAAATATTTTTTCAGTTAAAAATGCTGAATTCATTTGAAGAAAATTGTAGAATTTGGGATTTTTTGGAACATAAAGTCTAACATGAATAAATGAATATCCCCAATCGGGAATGTTAACCCTCGAACGCATTCTACCATCTGTTAAACCTCATTGAAGTGGTTTCCAAGAGCTTTAGAATCGAATGTGTATATGAAGGGGTGGAGGGTTGGAGATTGCGAAGAAGGAGAGAGGGTGGTTTCGGTCGCAGTTTCGAGGCGCGTGAGCTTAAGTAATATAAATGCGAGTTAAGAGGCGAGAACGCGAGAGTGTAACGGATGACCGCTGTATCTCATTGTTTTCATTTCCTTCGAAACCCCGGGTTGCTGTAAGACGCGGAAATGAAGTGCCGGGGGTTGTGATCTAGAGACGGGAGTGGAAAGCGTCGAGCCTGCATGACAACGAGTCTGCCATATTATCCCTTTGCTACATCCACATGCCCATTTCTCGCTTTTCCACTCAGATTACATTTTACACATTTTATAAATTTTATACATTTCGCTGGAATATGCCTGCTGCTCGGACGAGCATTCAAATCCTTTTTTCTTCTTTCTTTTTTATTTGTTACTCTTCGCTTGCTAATGCTCGACTGACCTCCAGCTCATCTAAATAGGGATGGGAAAACCCTCTTATCTCTCTTTACGTTAATCGAGTTTCGTGTCCATTTCTTAAAAGGTTTTTCATGATTTTCAACGAATAAAAGCGAACAATGGCGGACAATGCTTTCTCGCTTTCAGTCAGATGAAATATTGAATTTTATATTACTGGTCAGTCAAACTTCACTAGGAATAAGTGAATAAGGAATAAGTTAATTTTTTGTTGTTGAAAAGTCTACTTTCATTGTATTTTTGGTTCGGAATTCATCTCGTTTGGTTGAACATTTCTCTATTTTGTTGAAAATTTAATTATTTTGTTGAAAATGCAACTATTTGATTGAAAATCCCTTTCCCTTTCAGTTGAAAACTAATTGTTTTAATTGGAAATTTAACCTTTCCACTTTTGGAAATTTTGTTGAAAATTCTTCTGGTAGGGTAGAAAATCCATGTCTTTGGTTAAAAATTCATCTTTTCAGTTGAGAATTCAACTATTCTGCTAAAAATTCTTTCTGCGGTTAAATTCAATCCTGAATAGTACTGTGATTTTGAGTATATCCAATTTATATCCAACAATATCCTATAAATAGCCTTAAGATGTTTTCCATATAATTTCTGAATATCCCAACATGATGGAAATTTCTATGCCCCTGGAATAACTATTTTATATCCTAGGATGTTTTTAACGTTTCTCGGATATTCAAATATTTAACCTAAATCTCCCCCAAACCTCTAGAAAATATCTTAGAATATTGTATGGATATCCTAGGGATATTGAAATTTTTATATATCCAGCAGATATCTCTAAGATATCCACAGAATATGTTAGCCATCAAATAAAATATCTCATTCTGTACGGGCCTATTTGAAATTTCTTTATATTAAAAATTTATTTTTTAAACTGAACATTTAATGGTTCTACTTTTGGTTGAAAATTTTAGTTGAACATTGGACTATTTTTTTTTAAATTCATTTTTCTTAATGAGAAATTAACTTTTTTGTTAAAAAAAGGTTTAAAAGCTCACCGTTTTCTGAAATATTTGTTTTTTTTTAGTTTGAAAACTTAACTCTTTTGTTAAAAATTTAGTATTTTGTAAAAAAATCCATGTTTTGGTAAAAAACTCATATTCTTGGTTAAAACTTCAACTATTTTTTAAGTGTAACCTATTTTTGGTGGAAAATTCAAAGGGTTTCTTGAAAATTTGTGCATTTGGATTAAAAAATTCATCTTTTAGGATAGAAGAGTCATCTTTCTTGACTAAAAATGAAATTTGTGGGTTGAAAATTATACTGTTTTCTAAATATTTCTTCTTTTTGGATTTATGATTCAACCATTTTGTTGAAAAAGCAACTGTTTTTCGTGTCATTTAAATCTTTTTCGTGTTAATATTCAAATATTTGGTTAAAAGTGCATTTGTACAGGCATTTTTGAAAATTCGCCTTTTATCGTAGAGAAATTCATCTTTCTTGGATGAAAATTTAACTTTCTTGGATGAAAATTCAACTTTCTTGGATGAAAATTCAACTTTCTTGTTTGATAATTTAATTTTTTGTTGAAAATTCAACAGTCGTCGAAAAAATTCATAGTTTCTGCTCGAATCATTAACTATAATGTTAAAACTTCAACTATTTGGTCGTTACCCGAGTCAAAGTTTCGTCGTCACTTTCAACTTCTTTCACTTTCATCAATGAAGGTGAATGAAGATGAAATGAAGTTAAAGTCTCAATGTCAGCTAATGTATTTTCGCCTTCATTTCGACTGCAAACGTTGTAGTTATTACCGTTTTTACAAGTTTTGAAGCCGAAATATTTTCAATATTTGCTAAAAATTAGACTAGACTTTACTTTTTAGTTTTCAATAGAGGGACATAGAGGAACTTTTTTAACGTTTACTACTTCGAGTAGTAACTAGTAAAACAGCAAGTAATGTATTATAGCCACTTACTAATTTCGGCAAAAGAAAATTCTAAATTTCTTGCATTAATATCTACAGAATATTAAATTTTTTGCAAGGGACTATATAGTGACGTCGAGAGAGACCGGCGGATTTTGAACTGTTTCGAACTATTATATTTATTTAAATTAAATAGTATACATGATTATAGTTTATACATTATTATATACATTCCGCAATATTATATTACAAGCTGAAACAGAAAAATGTGATCAAAATAAGCTGGTGGGAATCGAACACGTGTCTCCGGCGCGGCAGCACAGGCATATTCCATCCTGCTAAACTATATAATGAAATGGAGAAATTTATCGCCCTTATAAAGTAAATCGAAGTTTCGTCGTCAGTTTCAACTTCTTTAAGCTTAAGCGTTATTCAATGCAAGGTAAAAAGATTGAAAACCGTAGTTTCGACTTCTTTCACTTTCAACGCCGCAAATTGACAAAGTTGATCTGATTTAACCTTCATTTTAACTTCAAATCATGTTATCCCATTTCGTCTTCTCTTTCAACGTGATGATTATTTTCAGTAGAGATACTCAATTGTAATAAACTTAATTTTCAACACACCCTTCGTCCACCCGAGAAAAGGGATAAAGTGGAGTGGATAAATTAGAAAACACAATATACTTTTTTAAACGCAGACTTCTCATTTTGACTTCAGGTACATAAGCAGTCAATGAATTAATTCATTTCACAAATAATTCTTTGCACCCATTTGAAATTTGTTGGTTTTATCTGTCTGCTTCTAGCTGTTTTTTTATTCTCTTTTAATATATTTATGTTTTTATTGTTTAAATTTTCAAATATATTTTATACAAGTATTGTCTTAACATATTAGCTTTAGGTGACACTAAAAGACTTAGAATTCAATAGGCATATATATATACACAAACATACATACATTCATACATACATACATGCATACATACATGCATACATGTGAAAACAGCGTGTCCTTTTCATCTTGTCACATTAAAATATCGTAAGAAATACTCATTCAAATTCTCCATTACAAAATACTCTTAACTTTATGGAAAATTTTGTTACAATCCGCGCAACCGAGGGTTAGGTCACCGGGGGTGGCATGTGGGCGCGGCTTCCGCATTTCAAATTCTGTACCTGGCGCCATTCAAAAATAAATTAAGAATTTTGAGGAAATTGATTTAGTCTTCTCATTTATTTCTGTTTTTTTTTTAATAAAATAAAGAGATAAGAATCTTCGTTTTACTTTAGTTAGTTTTTAATGGAGAATCTGAATCTGCAATGAAACACGTTGGTTTCAGTTTTAAATTATAAAGTTACCCCCCTCCCTTCCGCCCCGAGAGGGTTAGGTATGGGGTAAAATGAAGGTTAAATCAGTGACATCAACTTTGTCAGTTTGCGGCGTTGAAAGTGAAAGAAGCCGAAACTACGGTTTTCAATATTTTCACCTTACATTGAATAACGCGTACGTTTAAAGAAGTTCAAACTGACGAGAAAAATTCGACTGGGGTAGTGTAACTCTTTATTCAATTTGGTTGTTGTTGCCAATATTCGTCTTTGTGGGTTGATGATTCGTCTTTTTGGGTTGAGAATTTGTCTATTTTAGTAGAAACTTATGTTTATCTACATTAATGTTATATAAAAAAAATTATTCCCCTATGTTCGTGAAAATTCATGTAGACATATTAACAACTGAACTCTCTAGGAGCTCTTCGTTAGATCATGGAGGGGGGCAGGGGGTGTAAAAATAATCAAAAATTGGTAACTTAGATTTTGAACGGTCCCTTACTAAAACCGAATTTACGTTTCACTGATATTTCAGTTGAATAAGTTGCTATTTGAGTCAAAACTACAATGAAGTTATGAAACTTTAGAACCAATCAGTTTTGTACACTCTGAAAATATTTTAGTTTATAAAATATACTTGTACATTAAAGATATGCAATTGAATTAGAAATTCTAAAGTAAAACGTTTTTGGAAGATGAAAAGTAGAGACTGTCATTTTTCTTATTGTGTCCTCTGATACAGGGTTTATGTCATTTTGCAGTCGAGCTGGACAGAACAGCACGCGGAAATGAAGTCCGCTTGACGGTGATCTATGTCGCGCCGGAACTCAAGATTGAAAGATCGTTTACACAGCTTCAGCTCTTCAAGCAACCTTGCTATCCCCTATTATATTGCTATCTTCTGCAACTCCTATTCGGTTTCTTCATCAATCCTCTTCCACGTAACTTTATCCGTCTGTATTTTATATTTTTCTCGTCCCTTGCTTTCTTCCGAAAGAAGAAGCGTTAAACTCGAAACTCTAGCTAGACTAACATTTTCGCATATCCCGTCTGCGGAAATTATAAAATCAGAGACACAGAGCACGTAGCGACTGCTTCTATAAGGGAAGTCAATCGTTCTGGCTTCCTCTTGCCTGCCATCCTCTTTCTCCTAAAAGAAGAAGGAGATTGAGATGATGTATCGTTCACTCTTGGACGCAATAATGAGCAACTTCTGCCACTCAATCGACACCCAGGACAGGCACGAGCGTTCAGTTTCCGAAAAGAAGTTTATAACGGGGATTAATTCGGTTCTGAAATTTCTTCACGTTTTTTTTTGTTATGCATTAATTAAGAATGGAACCTGGTTTAGGACTATTAAAATCTTTTGTTTTTTGCGACACGTCTTAAAAGACAAAAAAACATTTAGAGTTACAAATTTTTTATTTTTAAAGACCCTTGCGATTTCTGGCATTGCCAGAAATTTTGAGTAGGGAAGAGTGGAACTTAAAATGGTCAACTTTTTGGCAATTACTCATGTATTTTAAATAAATTTTATAGAAACCTCCTGATTACTTGTTTTATATATTTTACAAAAATATTTCTTTCAACAGAAAAAAATATATAAAATTGTTCAACATATTTGTTTCAATTTTTAACATGTTGCACGATGCAATTAAAAACTGCTATTTAATGAAAATTTACCTTTAAAATAACTCCGAAGACGATGAAAAATGTTTATTACAATAGATTTTATTTAAATTTTAAGTAAACCCGAAATATCTCTTTTTATCAAAATGAATCATCGTGAAAGCATAAAATCTATTATCAATATCTTCATAGTAAATCCTAATAATATTATTTATCTGAAGTTAGATAAAAACTTTGCTAATAATTAAAAACTACAATTATCCGATGGCGGATAATTTGTATCACGAGGCGCATAAAAATTATCCGTTTTAGGATAATTGTAGCTGTTAATTGCTAGCCAGGTTTCTTTTCAACATTAGATCAATAATATCCCTGGGATGTATTGGGTTCTTAAAAATGTGAAAAATTACTTCACCCTGGCTCATTTTATAATTTTTTCCAATAGATTCTACTATATTGAGGGGAAAATGTTAACTTGCGTATACGCAGAGAAAAATGATAATGCTAAAGTTTCAGGATTTTCAGTTAAAATAGGAACAGTATAGCTTCTCTGTAAAATTTATTCAATTTTCTACCGAGTTTACTAAATTTACAGTCATTTAAAAAATTTGTGGATACTTCTGTACAATTTACAGATTTTTGTATTAGATTTTACAATTAAAAGATGTCAATTTGACAGAAGAGTTCAGTAAATGTTACAGAAAATATCTATGCATTTATAAAATGACTGAAATCTGCATACTCTGCAGAAAATTCAGCATTCTTTATAGAAAATCTATGCTATCCCTATTTTATCTGAAAATCCTGTAACTTCATCAGCAATATAGTTTCAATTAATATTTAACACGTCAGTTTGTGATTGCGGATAAATTGGGCATATGTGTAAATTTTGTTTTTTCGCCCCGAAATAAATATTGTGTTATCTATTTTATGTTAAAAGTACGCCGGAAAAAATGTATGGAAACATCCTTTCGGTAAAATGGTCTCATTACGACTTTTGATAAACCTCACCTGAAGGATAAGAAAACCAAACTAGAGCGAATGTTGGCCGAAAGGTCTATTTCATACATTTTATGTGAGACCCTTCCCATTTCCACGCACTGGCTTGAGACGAATTACAAAAATACTTATTTAAATTGGTTGGGGGGGGGGGGGTCGTGGAAAACCCCGAGAGTTTCAAATTTTCTGATGACCAGACACCCTGCTTCAGGTTTCAGTCAGAAACCAAATTTGTTATATTTCATTTGAATCCAATGGATTAAATGCAAAAGTTTAATATATTAACATCTTTTTACTCTCTTAATTTAATTCAGTGGAATTTCATTGAGAAGCAGGCAATAATTTTTTAACCATCCAATCTGTGAAAATCCACTGCTGAAGTTTTATTTTTTTTAACTAAAGTTTCAGTGACGTATGCTAAAACTTCCAGTGCCTTTTACTGTGAAACTAATGAAAATGACTGAAACCTCTATTTATTTTCACTGATTCAAATACTTTAAAGCGAGTCACTGATTGTCAGTGACATCTAGCTAATTTAGAGAGCAAATTGAAAGTCTAAAAATATCACTACATTTTCAAAGTCTCTCGGGGATACTTACGGGATATCTACACCCACAGGGACCTAAACAGAAACACAGAGAAAAAAAACACCTTATCTTTACTACTGAATTTTCTGGGCGTGAGGCGTCGAGCGGAGGAGAGTTGGGATAGGTAATCAGATAAAAACCTCAAAAGTCGCTCTGTTCTAGTGTGAAAAACTTGCACTATCCGAGGACGATTACGCAAGGTAGCCGGGGACGCACATTATTTTCTCTCAGTATTATCAGCTCTATCACACTTTTAATTTTTGTTTCATTTTGTAAGTTTTCGCAGTATATATTGCGAGTTAAGTATTTTCTTTCGGTTCTTTTACTTTGGCGGCTTGTAAGTTTTGGTAAAACTAGAATTTTTTCCGTCCTAAAGGTAGTTTTAGCAGGCGAACCTTGAACTTGAAAACAGGCGGACTTAAACATCTTTAGGGAATACAATGGCATCCGACAAGGAGCATTTATGATGCTGCATTCTTTTTCCGTTCTAATTCAAAAATCACCATTGTCGAATCTCTGGAACTACTTTTTACACGTTTCATGTGTCAGCGCACATTCCCTTAACACGCAGAAAGAAGTTCTGCTAAGGTTACAGGATTTTCAGTTAAAATAGGGACAGCATAGATTTTCTGTAAAGATTAACGAATTTTCTGCAGAGTTTACAAAATTTTAAGTTATTTGATAAATTTATAGATATTTAATTAAACATTTACTGGACTTTTCTTTCAAATTAACAGCTTTAAATTGTAAAATCGAATCAAAATGTCTGTAAATATTACAAAAAATATTCGTAAATTGATCAAATGACTGAAAATTATGTAAACTCTGCAGAAAGTTCGGTAATCATTACAGAAAATCTACGCGGTCCCCATTTTAACTGAAAATCCTGTAACCTTCGCAGATTTTTTTACCACTGATATGAAAAAAAGAGCGCAGTCTCAAGTTTTTCTTATCGGACAACATTGTATGTATACACTAATGATTTTTAATCTTATGTTTGCAGGGCCGCCTCCTATGGTATTTTGTTTTAAGGCTTAAGATTTTTCCCTTAAAACTACGTTAACGCGAGAAAAAATCACTTTTGATTCAACTTTTAGAAAATCACAAATGAAAAAACTTTGGTTCTTAAGTAATAAATAAATTGTTTTTATAGTGGGAAGAAAAAAGATAGCAAATTTTAGTATCACATCAGACTTATCTATGTTTTTTTTCTTTCTATTTTTTAATTAATTATCAGTGACAAGTATAGTATAAGAGTGGATGTTAATGTTATTAAGTGGCGACATTTGCATTTGCACCTGTATCAATCAATTCCCTCTGATGCAATGAGATAGGCATGTGAGCTATTGGACTTGTTAGTACTTGCTAGCCTCAATCTAAACAACGTGAGTTATGTTCCACTTGACGATCTTTTCACCATCAATTATATATTTACTCAGAAGATCTATATAAAATGATTCTTACAATATATTTCGTATTAAAGTTCCTCCAACTGAAAAGCTCACATATAGCCTATAAATGAGACCTATAAATGAGATAGGTTCCAACTTCATTCGAAGAGGTAGTTACGTCAGCTTAACATACCTCAAAAATGCAAAGAAATTGTAGAAAAATAATGTATGGGTTTACTTGAAACACGTTAACCCCACAAGTATTGTAACTTGAGATTAAAACGCAACAATCCACCCCTTTTCTTCTTCACGAACACTTATCACCTTATTCACTAAATGAGATACAAAAAACAGATATTTGTGCATTGCCGATAAGAGTGCGCTTATTTTTTTTCTGCAGAAAAGAAAAATGGAACGAAAAGAAGATACTTTCACCTCCTTTATCTAAAAGGGATTGGAGGTAACGTCCTTCGGGGTTGCAGACCATAAAACAATTGGCGCAACTCTGGTCTCCGACTTCCGATACTGCGATAAACTACGCGGTGCAGGGGAGCGTGTGCATGGTGGAGAAAAGTTGTAGGTGGTCGTGAGAAAGGGGTAGATGAGGAGGGAAGAGGGATCTTGGATGCTCACCCCCTCGTCTCAAACAGCCCCAAGCCCCACCCGATATTTACGGGAGCTACGCTCGCCGGTTTTCGCCGCCCTTATCGCAACGTAGAATAGGTGCAGCTAGATGCATCGTACACAACCTCATCCCCTCAACCAACCCACCCCATTTCCACCACTTTTTCACTCCCGGACCATGCCTCCACCGATGTATCGTGCATTATTTCGAACACCCCTTCGACCTCCACCCAACAAGATATACGTCTTTCCTCGGGTATTCCTGAATTCAGAAAGAATCGCCGCGTTATCGCCAGATAAATGAATTTAGTATCACCCAGGCTCTATGGTCGGCGCGATTGAATTTCTTGCTAAGTTCTCGCCTCTGTAGCATAATCTCGAAATTCATCTCGTTTGCTGCCGGCTGGCCGAGATGGTTTTCAATCTGGTGGTGAGATCTTTTTTAGATCGAGTTTATTATGGGATGGAATTGATTCCATTGTTGAAATATTAATTGGCTTTGAGGCGTGATGTGTTTAATCGGGTTTATGATGATTCAAGTTTTAGATGAGAAATTTTATTAGATTGTCGATTGATTGCGGTAGGATGGCTAACACATTGGCGTGATTAATTCATTTTTATATTAGTTATGGGTATTAGGGTGCTAAAAAATTACTATTTTTTTAGTAAGGTAAATCCCTTTTTGAATGTTAAAAAATTAAGGTCAAATAGTGAAGCTTGAACATTAAAAGATCTCGATCAGATGATTCTAAATACAAATAATTAGCATTATTATTTAGTACTTCTATGATTTTTAAGAAAAAAATAGAAATTTTCTTTCAGTTTTTGGTGTCTGCAGGTAATTTCATATAGTTCACTTGCTAATTATTAGAAATGTCCATTCAGCATGATTTTTATCAGCATATTGTTGTTATCAGGACCTATTCCTCTGTTGCCTGTACAATAAAAAATTAAATCATCGTTATGTAAATCTAGAAAAAATTATTTTCTTAACACCAAAAGTTATTTTTCTTTAAACTAGTTTATTTGATCCAAAAATGTGATTCTGCTTTTCGACCATTTTACTTGTAAATTGTCATAGTTATGCATGTTATCATAATGAAAAGTGAAGGAAAGTTGCAGGAAACTTGACAAAAAGTTTTCACTGTACACATTTTTAGATACGATAAGCTTGATTGGAGAAAACCAGCTACTTAGCATGAAGAAAAGTATTTTTTGGTTTTTATAATGGCGATAACTAGAGAGCTATTTCATTGATTGATATTAAACTTGCAGTAAACTGTTTTACCATCTATTAGAACTTTCGTATATAGTTAGGAAAATTTAAAACAATTTTACGATCTATAGAGGCGAAGAATTTCAATTTGTCAGTAAAAATATAAAAAATGAAAGTGTTTTGGGTAAATTTTCTTTGCATTTAAAAATGTTGACATTTTTTGCTTGTGATAGAAACCGAAAAAGATGTTGTGGTAGCTATATTATGCTAAAAAAAATCATGCGGTGTAGAAATCTCTAATTATTAGCAAACAGAAAATAACATTCAATTGTCTATAGATATCAATAACCTTAATAATTTTTTTTACATTTTTTCCTTGTTACTGTAATTGATGTAATAAATGATAGTGCAAATAATTTTTTATTCATTCGTGGATAAGATAAAAAAAATGAATATTAATAACTTTAGTTCTATTGATCTGCTACAAAAATCCATTTGGTAATTTAAAACTGGAATTCAGAAGGAACCCCCAGTCTAAGTATCAATTCAATATTCTTAGGTGACCTTTTTGGTAGTAAATCCCTATTCCAAAAATGATTTTTTTTAACATGTTAATTGATATGTCAGATTTGCAATAGGTCTGGACGTATGTTTTGAGTTAGGTTCACATACTATTGATTCTCCATCTGATAGATTAGAGAAATTAATGTAACAAGAATTTGTTGATTCAACTGCCAGAGTCCATGACAATCGAAAGTTTTTCTTTAAACTGGCATATCGCTCGCGGCTCCGTATTCCACGGCATTCGCGCATACTGTCGTACGCGTCTTTCTCTGTCGTATAATATTTCGCTCATCGCAATTTTACATCTCTTTCGCTCCTGCGGATATGTGAAACGTGAAGATAAATAACCGTCATGGTATTACCGTTGAAGAGAGCAGTGCGATGGTTCTGAAACAATAGCCGGAACAGAATGTTCTACCTTGCGAACGAAACGACAAAGCCGTAGAAAGCCAATTGAAAAACGGCATCGAGGCTGTCGAGTTTGCTTTTGCTGTTGATATTCATTGCGGATTAAAAGCCGCGCTTTTTACCTCAAGCCTCGTCTTCTTTCTGTGCTTATAAGTTGATGTGCTATTATTTTACGTCGCACTGTTTCCATATGTGAGTATACAAAAATAAACAACTTCTTCCGTATTACGATTTCAGAATTGAGGTTTTTCTCATATATTTCAAAATAGGGAAGAGGTGCGGGTAATCCGGCTCGGCGCGAAGAAAGGCTCGGTTGCTTTAAAAAAATATGCGTTTTGTGAACGAATGAGGTTAGGTAATATTATTTAGCTCAAAATGTATTAAAACTTTGTTAATATTTATCTTCTGACTTTTCTGTACGATGTCATATGTCACATATAGGTAAAGTAAGTTAATATCTACAAATAAAAGTAATATTTCAATACAATTACACAAGCGGATAATGCGGCGTGGATGTCCATTTTAATGATAAAATGTTGAAATAGTGAATATTGTAAATGCATAACGTTGGATGCTAATAACTACCAAAATATAACCTCTAATTTATTTTTTAAATGTTGCAAATGAATATAGATATCTCATTTAACGAAGACTGTTCGTTCGATTGTTAAAAAATTATATTTTTTTGCAAACAGATAAAATTATTAGATCTCAAAGTAAATTCGGTGCCTTTACTTTGATGACTTGTAACTCAAAGAAATCATTGGTGTATACGATGGTGTGCGAACAGGAACATTTGAGACATTGCATTCTTTTTGTATCACAATTGAAAGAAAATTCAAGCAGTATACCTGAGGGCCGAAAAAAATTGAAGTTTGACCAAGAGTTTCAAGACATTAAAGTAAAGGCACAAAATGGAAGCAAAATTTATTGGTTCTTAGAAACTGACATTTCTTTTTTTTAAAGATGTTATTTCTTTAATAGGCGTTCTTTAATTTAAAGAATTATTCTTTTGACTGAAAGAACTAATCCACTCAAGTGAATTGAAAAAATACATTCATCGAGGAAAGTATTGGTTTAGATTGAAGACAAAATTTTATTTAATATGAACAAATTTGTTTAAATCAAAAAGAAAGGAAAGACAACAAAAATATTTAAGTCAAAGAAATATTTCTCTGATTTTTCTTTGAGTCGGTTTATATTTTTCTTGAATGGAAGACATTTTTTTTAGGGCACCTTTTCATTTTCATATTTATAAAATGTATGATTTATAAGTTGCTATAACTTCCTTGAAACTTGGAATTGATAGTGGAAAATAATTATATATTTTTCGTGGAAACAGCGCGACTTAAATTGCAACGTGCATGGATATTTTTCAGTTCGACTGTCTTAGAAGAGCTGTCGTCTAGGATGCCCAATAAAAATGAAAATGTTTTAATTATGCAAACGCTGCCTCCTAAATTTCTTCCGTTTGGTGAAAAAAAACACTTCATTAAATTTTCTTTTAACAACAAATTTTGTTTAGAAGTTCTGCTAGGCCATTTCAAGGTTGCAATGAGATTTCTTAGTTTTCGTCTAAAAAAAATAATCAAATTTCTGACTAAAAAATTCTTTCATCTCAAGAAAGTATTTCTTATTTATTGAGAAATAACTTGAAAATTTTGATTTTTGTTTGATAAAATTTAGGGCCTATGCTAAAAAGTGCTACTTTATGTATCGTTCGCTGCACCTAAAATCGCACTTATGATGGCAATGTGGTAGAAAATATGTTACCAATGTTACCTATTTTTAAATGTTTTTAACGATTTTTTATTCCTAATTAAAAAAAATTAAACTTTCAATAAATTTATTCTTTCATTAGAGCCCATAATTTAAGAGGAAATTATGTTTTTTTAACATCTTGTAATTACTAAGAGTTTTCAAATTTTATAAATTAATATTATGAAATATTTCTTTCGACAAAAATTAATTTTAGTCATTAGTTCTTATTAAGTTCATACAATAAGGAAAATCTTGAAAAAAATCAGCTCCTTCATTATTTATATTGCTTATAATTAATATTGGACAATTATTAAATCTATTTAAATTTTATAAACTGCAAAAACCAATGCTTTAATATATTTGTTCTTAATGATGCAAGAAGTCCGCCATGATCTGACTATAATAATTAGTTAATTGGAGTTCAACACAGAAAAAGCGAAAGATAAAGTTTACGTCGATTTCAGGTGAAAGATTCACCACAACCAAAAATAGCCTTGTCGGATAAACTTTACATTAATCGAGGATAATTTCCGATTTTTAACCTTGCCAGGATAATCTTTTGCCATATAATCGCTCCATTTTTATTCGAGATGTAGCGAGAATCGCGACGCTGGCGCTATCTATCCTCGTTTAACTTCATTAAATTGGAGAGAAATGGGGATTCCCATCTGTCAGTTGATTTTTGCGCTTTTTGGTAAATGGTATTAAGTAAGTTATAATTCGTCTACAATAGTGTAATTTGTTTCGGAGGAGATACTATATCAGTAAGAACAATTCCTTTTCTTTTTTCTGTTGCTTATTCTACATGTTTTACCGAAATTTGCTCATTCCAGCGTGACGCAGTAGACGAGATCAAAATTATTCTCCTAACCTTGGTGAAACTTTTGCCGAAATATATTTAACTTTTAACTATTGCAAGTCTTAACTGCAAAAAATTTTAACTTTTGTTTTTTCTATGTTCTTTTAAATCTGGTGTTCAGATTTAGAACTCGAATTCACTCATACTTTGCCGTATAGAATGTAAACTTTAACAGCGGGACATTTTACATGCAACAAAATTTAACTTCAGTTTTTTCTGTGAATTTATTATTTCTACTCTGTACATGAGTCAAATAAATCGATAGCTTTTTGACACAACTTAAATTATTCTCACGATATATAACTTTCCTCTTCAATTGATTGGTGATGCCAACAGGAAAAGATATTATTTTCTGAAATCAATAGGATTTCTCCCAGGAGATTGAAAAATTAGTGAAAATATCTGCGATAACCTGAACCGTCATGATTCTGGAATACGAGAAGTATCCAGCAGTCCGTCACGATGAGTCACCTTGTGCATACTCACCCGTCACGTATAAATCGCTCACACATTACCGGTCGCATCAATCGCGACTTTCTCAAGTGGTAATGGAGGAGCCGTGTCTTTCTCGTTGCTATCGAATGCGGGTATCGATACCGGTATACATGCCCGTACGTAACAACGCGGGTAAGCCACTGCTTGCCCCAAACACTCTTATGCTTGCACATGCGAATTTACACGTGTCAGTGCGTAGTAGCATGTGGGTGAGCAGAAAATGTGTCCCGTGTGCGTGAGAAATCGTACCTCTGAGTTGCGGATACAATATATAGTCTCTTCTCAGTCCTCATTGGTACGCATTTCGAGATAATCGATTAAAACGACGAAGAATGCCTTTTTTCTTATACTGATCTCGCATATCGGCGATTACGCAGGTTCGATGATTCGTTCCAGAAAAATATGTTGATGTATATTTTAATCAGGCGGAATTTAAAATTAATAATCAGGCGCGCATGCAGTCCACTTTGCTTGCAGTGCGAGTTTTTCGGAGATGGCTCAAATTAAAGATCTTGGCTCGTAGAATTAAGATAAAAAATAAAATTTGCTATGCGCTCCTGAAATGAAGTGCAATATGCATATCAAAAGTCTCGAATTTTTGAGACACATGTGCGACTTGGAAATGATGACAAAGATTGGTAAATACGATAAATGCTCATATTTAAAAGATTGCAGTGGTAACATTTTCTAATTTAAGCTTTCCTTAATCTTTGCAAGTACGTGTTTATGAATATTTAACGTGGTTATATCGTATGTCGCATAGTTTATGTATATCTTGACATCTTTAGTATTGTTAAAACATTCTAGATATTTTTTTCATTTCCATGTTAATTGCCCTAATACACGGACAAAATTATTGTTTGAGATTTAAGTGGCTGTCTATGAATCTTTGATATAGATTTTCATGTAACAAGTCTTACCACTGTTCAATAAAAGTCATTTGAAATGTATAGGAATGTGTCTTAAATTTTATAAGACTAGTGACATAAAATTGTAAATTATATGTTTTATGTCTGCTTGTAAATACTTTCTGTCGATCATTCTTTTCTGTTGCGAGTACAGGATTGATTCCTATTTTGGACTGCTCACAGAAAAAATTCTGCTAAAGTTGCAGGATTTTCAGTTAAAATAGGGACAACATAGATTTTCTGTAAATATGACCAAATTTTTTTCAGAATTTACAAAATTTTCAGTTACTTTATAAATTCATGAATATTTTCTGTAATATTTACAGAACTTTACTGTTAAATTGACATCTTTAAATGGTAAAATCTAACCAAAAAGTTTGTAATTGTTACAGAAAATATCCGTAAATGTATCAAAGAAGTAAACAATTTGTAAACTCGGCAGCAAATTCGGTAATCATTACAGAAAATCTATGCTGTCCTTATTTTAACTGAAAATCCTGTAACCTTAGCAGAATTTTTTTCTGCGTTTTTTTTCTGGACCAGTGCGTTGGGGGTCAGACCGTTAACGAACTGTAATTATTTTCAGTTGCCTCAAAAAGCTAATACCGCGATTATCCTTGAATCAATAAGCTAATTTCAAACTCGAATTTTTTTACAACGCCAGTTTTCAGAACTCAATTTTTCATTCCATTTTTCTCCGTGTGAAGCGTCACGCCTTCGAATATTTAAGATTGGTAATTTTGCAGAATTGATGGCTTTAGAAAGTTCTTATAATTTAAAAACTTGTAATCTCTCTCAATTCAGCTAATGTTAAAAGATGCTTATCCAGGGTGTCGATGGATTCTCCTTCACACTCGGGATGATTGAAGTTGCGCGTTGGGGAAGAAGATTGTGGAATCTCTTGGATCCACAGGTGCGTACACACCGACTAGGATACCAACCAACGCTGCGGGAATCCGACTGCCCGATTCAATTATCCAGATCGATATCTCGATGAATCTCGCGGCTCTTGGAGTCGGGCGCACTCGTTCACTCATGCCCCCTATAAACTCCTCCGCCCTCTTACGATGACAACGATGACGACGATGATCCTCTGAATGATTAATGATGTCGGTGGGAGGGTACCAGTATTTACACGTTATCAGTCAAAAGTAACGCGTTAACATTACCGTTACTTCCTGCAAATTTGTAACGCGGTACCGTTATCGTTACTGAAAAAACGTAAAGCGTTACGTTGGCGTTACTTTCTTTTTAAATGACATTTTTAATGTGTGATTTTTATTTTCTTAAAGCTTTATATATGTAATTTTTAATTTTGTCATTCGAAAGTGTTTTTAAACTTGAATATTATGTATGCATTTTTGTAATATAATCAGGAATTTTAAATTAATAATATGTGACCTGTTTTCACTTTACACTATTATTAATTCTGAATCACAAAATTTGCATAGAACTTCTTTTTTTAAAAATAAAAATAGTTTTAAAAAAACAGGACTGACCCGGGGCAGGAGCATCTTTGTAAATTTTCTTGCTATTTCTTAAGGGCATGCTATTCGGTGACCACGTGACCAAACTAGTCCCCAGTTGTGAACATTTTTTTTTGGTGTTCACTGTTCGTTGCAAATCAACAAATAAGTATCTGCACACACGTAACCTATCATCATTTTTTGGGAATTTTTTGCGATTTATAGCGGAGAAAAAAAGAAACTAAGTTCTTTCATGAAATTTTTGTGTAGAATGATTTTCATTTTTTTGACCCTAAAAATAAAAGATAAATTTCAAATTGGAAACATAGCAACACCAGCAATGTGCTAAAATTTAGTCTTCGGAGTTCTCGAACAATCTTCTATTATTCTTGACGTCTTATCTTTGACGTTGAATCGATCAGCTGATCACTACTGTTGACAGTGAACCAACCGGCAGGACTCAGCGTTGGACGCGCCTTGTCTTTTGCCCCCGGGCGCAATTTTTTTATTTTTATTGGTTTTTTTATTAACTTAGAATTCATTAGAAAGTTTTTATTATTTTCTGAAGATGCACATTTCTCAATATGGGGCTTGGACGAATTTTCGAGTAAAACATTCTAAGATGTTTCTCGATTTTTTTGCTCGAGGCATCTACTTTATTGACATTAAAAGTTTATTTCCTATTCCTATAGCATTTTACTAGAAAACATTCTTCGTAATTATAAATATTTTGATATATACAAACGGTCCTTAGTCCTTTCTGTATAAACTTCCTAAATTCTGAACACGATATCTCAATCCGTGTGGACGTAGTGAGGACCGAAAAAAATGAAATTCATTTAATTCTTCACATAGTAATTTCATGAACGAACTTCGTCACGTGATCTCGACTTTATCGACGTTCAAAGTTTCTTTTTTTCTCCGCTAGAAATCGCTAAAAATGCTCCAAAAATAATGATAGGTTACGTGTGTACAGTTATACTTATTTGTTGATTTGCAACGAATTTGCCAATTTTATTGCATATATTATTTTTTTTAAGGTTTAGGTTTAGACAATTGATTCCAAAATTGGTGTCAGTGCTTAATATATACGAATCAAAACATCTGAAATGCATCAAACCAAAAATTATCTGCACAGTGCTATAACTCGAATAGTAATATCCTATTTCATCAATTTATAAATAAACTTTCTTTAAAATTATAAACATATTGATGTATACAAACGTTCTTTAGTGCTTTTATTTAATCTGTCAAATTTTAAACACGATATCTCAATCCGTGTGGACACAATGAACACAAAAAAAATGCTCATCACCAGGGACTACTTTGGTCACGTGGTCAAATTTGATCATTTTTAACAAATATTCTTGTGAATTGGTTTTAAAAAGTGTATATAAAATCTATCATTATTGCCTGTTGAAAATTAACGAAAATCTGGATTTTTCGAACACATTTATTTTAATAATTGGACATTTTTAGCCGGTATTAAAAAAATCCTACATATTATTTATTGTCAAGAAGTTTCTTATTTTGTTATAGGACCGAAGTGCTATAGATTCTATGTTTTCAAATAGCTTTCTTAAAAAGTAGACAAAAATATCGTTCATCCCTCTATTCACGCGGAACATCCTGCACTAAATTTAAAAACTCGAGATATTTTGCTAACAACGGTGGAATTTTATGCCAAGAACCCACGCAAAAAGATTCATCTTTCTACGACAAGTGCAAATCTCTTCGTTACAACCCCTGATAAATGCTAGAGAGATTAACTTTTCTTTTATGGCAAATATGCAAATTAGGAAAAAAAAACAGGAAATTAAAAATTCCAATGAAAAGTCGAGTACTAACGATTAGTAAAAAATTACTAATTCGATTATTTCAAATATTTGCTGAGTAGGTCGGGGAAAGCTACCTTTGATTGCTTAGTGAAACTATATTAATTTATTTAGGAATGTGTATATTGAACATTAGAGCAGGCTATACAAGTGGGAAACGTCACAAATAGAAAAGCTAATTACATGAATGTCATTGTGTAACATTTCAAACTCTATTGACACTTTGAGAAAGTAAATAGAGGAAGTTACCCTCACCAGGAAAAATAAGAATTATTTACACACTAAATCTATTTGACTTTGCTTTATTGACGTACAAATAGTTCATTTAATGTATCCACTTATAGAAATACAGCAAAATTTGTAACCGAAATTTTTGAAGAAATATTCAACATTTTATAACTAATTGACTTTAGGACAGTAGTGCGCGATGAAAATGCGCTCGCGCAGCTGGCAAATTTTTGAACTTTAGGACAGGAAATTCGCATGAAAAAATATGATTTTTAAGATCGAGCAGAGAATTTCGTAAAGAATTATAATTTTTTCTTTGTGACAGGCAATTTTTGCGAAGAATTATAGAATTTTTACTTTGTTACAGGGTATTTTCGAACAGAATTATAATTCTGAGGTAGGGCTGGCGAGTTTCCGTAAAGAATTATTATTTCATTTGGAACAGGGAGAACAAGAATTTTTTCATGGAATTTTAATTATGATTTAGAAGGAGGTAATTACAAAGTGCTTGTCAATTCAGAATTCGTCACAAGTTGAAACTTTCATCTTCTGGTTTGGAACAGGGAATTTTTGAAATTAAATCACTTGTGACTTGCTACAAGGAATTATCTACAATAATTCTAATTCTGAGTTTTTAGGGAAAATTAATAAATAAAATATAAACACATTGCCTTGAATGATTATAATTTTGTCTTGTAACATGTAAATTTGGTATGAAACAGAAAGTTATGGAAAATAATTTCAATTCAGAAAAACAATCTCTCTTCCAAGTCAGAATTCATCAAATTTGGAAAATTATTATTTAAAATCAGAAATTTTTTGGAATTCGAAAATCATTATTTTCTTTTTCAAATAAAAACTTGTCAGAATTAAGGGCTTCCCTCTTTCAATTTTTAGAAAAATGTAGTTACTGTATTTCTAAATTATAATAAAAAATTTTAAAAATGAATATAATTTTGTTTGCGAGCAGAGGGTATTGTTTGAAATAAAAGTAATTATAACTTGGATCAGGGAATTTCCGTAAAGAATTATAATTGACAGTTCTTTTAAAAAAATCTCGCTTCCAAATCAGAATTTTTTGAAATATTTATTAATGTTCAGAAATCTCTCTAAATATTTAAACAGCGTTTGAAGTCGTTCAAATCTTTTGACCTCTTTAAAATTGACCAAGAAAAATGAACAAATGGCTGGGGAAAAACGGGAAAATGACCGGAAATTTAAAATCATCTGTCGGGTATACTTTTTTTACAATCCAGAAATTGGCGAGTCGAGTTAAAAAATCGATTTCTTGAACAAATTTTTACGGGGAATAGATGATATGATCGGCTCGACACAAAGTTGGGAGCGAAAAGGAGTAAAAACTGGTGGTTGGTGGTCTTGTCAGCTCGGAGGATCTCAGCTGGTATCCGCAACATAACCTCCAGCGATTTCAACTCGGGTGACCGCTTCTTTGTCCACAGTCCTGACTGTTACGATTAAGCATTTGCCGTACCCCGGAAGTCCAGATAAGATTTTTTTTAAACGCATGCTACATTTCCTATCCATTTAACCAGTATGAACAATTATCTACCTGATATTCAAATTAGAATGTCCACTTTTGCATAAATAATGTTTTTCGTTTATTTATATGATTCAGATAAGTGAAATGAGGTAATCAAAGTTGATATAGGGGACGATTTGCGTAAAACTTGAAGGGAAAATCTTTCTTGAACTAAAACGCACCCGTAAGTACCTATTCAGTTTCATCTCTCCTTGAGGGTATTTTTCATGGTAGCCACTATCAGATCCATGGTCGAGTTCGCTATATGTACATGCTGACGTTTCAGACCCCTGCGGTTGATATGCGAACGATATTCGCACTGGCATGTTTGTATCGTAATTTTATGCACTTAGAAACGATGAATATGGATCATGGTTCATGCGACGTTCTTTGCTCTATTAAATGTTACGAGTGGGAGACTCTGTTTACTGGGTTGAGGGAGTCGAGAAATTTTCATTTGCTTTAGGCAAACAACCCTTTTAAAACCTATAAGTGTTTCACGATGCTGGAGAAATTCGAGAAAAGTAAAAAAATAAATCATATTTTCTGAGTAAAACTGCTCAATAGTCTTGGCATTCCTTATAAGTTCATTCAGGGAATTCTAAAAAGTCAGGGAATTTTGAGAAGTCAGGAAATTTCAGGGAACTCCGGAAAGAGTAAAGGAATTTTTGATAAACTGAAGTTAAAGTTAGTTTTATTCTTTTGTGGAAAATGCAACTGTTATTGTTCAAAAATTAACTTTGTCGTTAAAAATTCATATTTTGAAAATGCAACTGTTTTGTAGTAAATTTGTCTTTTTGGCATAAAAATTCATCTCTTATCGTACAAATTTCATATTAATTGGTCAGAAAATGCAACTCTTTTTTTTTGATTATTTCTTCTTTTGTTGAAATTTAATTTTTTTTACTAACGATTTCACTATTTCATCTTTTGTTAAAAATTGATCTCCTTCAGTTCAAAATTGAACTATGTGGTAAAAAATGTGCCTTTGTGGTCAAGTTTAACTGTTTTTTGTTTATAATTAAAATATTTTTGTTTTAAATATAAACTATTATATTTTTCGTTGGGATTCTGTTTCCTTGGAAATGCAACTACTTATAGCTTAGCTATAATGCTTAGCTAAATGTAGAGCATCTTTTTTTGAAATTGATCTTCTTTAGTTAAAAATTCTTCTACATATTTGTTTGAAAATTCGTGTATTTTGTTGAAAATTCGTATTTTTTGTTGAAATTTAATTTTAACTAAAAATATATTATATTTCTGGCTGAAATGTATATTTTGAAGTTGAAAGTTCTATTATTTTATAAAAATTAATTTTTTTTATCGTAAAATATTACTTCTTTGTTTTCGGTTGAAAATGTAATGTGGTTGAAGTTCTAAACGTTGAAAGGAACGATATTTTTTTACTATGACATTGAAAACCAGGAAAAGTACTAAAATGTTTGTTGATTTATATTGGAAATAATTTATTACTGAAAAATAATTATAATGCATAATTTTAATTGCAGTTAGAATCATAGTTATGCGTGAAACAGAAATGATGAAAAATATTTCGTTTATTTGAATGTTCAGAACTTCGAGTAGATGAAAATGTATCTTTTTTAGGTGAAATTTCATGTATCGTATTGAAAATGGGAGTATTTTGGTATAAAATTAATCTGTAGCTAAAATTCATGAGTTTAGTTGAAAGATCATTTCTGTCTCAAAATTCAAATATCTTGTTGAAAATTCATTGTTTCGGTTAAAATTAAATTTTTTAAATTACATATGAAAAGCACCCTATTTTTGCATTTACATTTTATTTTCTCTATTTCAGTTTTTAAATTGCAATTGAAAAAAGAACTCAATTTTCGCTTAAAATATTTTTTTATTTAGTTCAAAACTCATATTTTTTGGGTTTGAAACTCAATTATTTCTTCAGAAAATTCCTATTCTGGGGTTTTAAATTCAACTTTTCTGTAGAAAATTCTTTTTTTTTCATTCCCCATTTTTGTTGGAAATTAACTTTTTTTTAAATTTTTATTTTTAGGTTGAAGACTCAACTGTATCGTATAAAGTTCATCTTCTTGCCTTAAATATTCAATATTTCGGATGAAATTTTTTTCCTTTATTGGCAGAGAAATCTTTATGTATAAAAATTCAACGATTTTATTGAAAAGTCATGTATTTTGCTGATATATCGTCTTTTTGGTAAAAAATTAATCTTTTTGGTTTGAAATTGAACTATGTCGTTAAAAATTTATTTTTCGGTTGAACGTTCATCATTTTAGTTCAAAATTAATTTCTTTTTTCATTAATTTTTTTAGTAGCTAATTTTAGGATTTTGTTGTAACCTTGAAATTTTAAAGAGGTACTATATTTTGAGATAGACACAATAAATTAAGGTGAAGGGTGGACATTT
Source organism: Belonocnema kinseyi (assembly GCF_010883055.1). Taxonomy (NCBI): domain Eukaryota; kingdom Metazoa; phylum Arthropoda; class Insecta; order Hymenoptera; family Cynipidae; genus Belonocnema; species Belonocnema kinseyi. The sequence continues at coordinate 112,469,178 of NC_046658.1, read as the reverse complement.
TATTGATAAGTCCGAGTGGTTTTTTCGTTGTTGAAATTTGAAAGGAAAGAAAAATTCGAAGCCCTACTAAAAGATTTCGTGCGACCCTACCTACAATTCGAGTGGGAATGTTGCGGATACCTAAGAAAAAAAGGACACCAGATACGCGGGACAATCTGATTAGCGCAATCTAATTAACGCTGCTTTTAATGGCATTCATTAGCACACGCCTCCCTTTCCACCCTTCCCTCTCGGGTCCCTTCGTCCTAAGCCTCCCTTCTCCCTTCCTTTACCTTCTTCTCATCCCTCATTCATGGTACTCATGCGTATAACCTGTGCATTTTGTAACGTTTGTTTACAGTAAAATAACGTCAAAAAACAATTTTTCAAAAACAATTTTTTCTCAAATGGGACAATATGATCACACAGAAAAAACGAACGATAAAGTTTACATCGATTCCAGGTGAAAGATTCACCGCAACAAAAACTAACCTTGCTAGATAACTTTATAGGAATCGCAAATAATTACCGATTTTTAATCTTGCCTGGTTGATCTTTCGTCTTATAATCACTCTATTTTTATTAGAGTTGTAGCGAGAATTACGACGCCAGCGCTATGTATCGTCATTTAACTTCATTAAATTTCAGAGAAATGGGGATTCCCATCTGTCAGTTGCTTTTTGCGCTTTTTGCTAAATTTTATTAAATAAGTTCTAATTTGTCTACAATAGTGTAATTTATTTAGGAGGAGATATATTAGTAAGAACAATTTTTTCGTGTCTTGTGTGCTAATTGTACATGTTTTACCGAAATTTGCTCACTTCAGCGTGACGCAGTCGACGAGTGCAGAATTATTTTTCTAACCTCGGTGAAACTTTCGCCGAAATATGTTTAATTTTTAACCGTTGCAAGTATTGCGTGCAACAAATTTTAACTTTCGTTTTTTTTGCAATAGCAATATTCAAAGCTCAAGATATAAGAAGTTATTTTCAAGTCGGCCAAAAATAAAATGCATATACATATTTATATATATATATATATGTGTGTGTGTGTGTGTGTGTGTGTATTCTGATCGTAAAGTTTCTTATTCACCAATTCAAAATTTATTCAAGTAGGAGAGAAACTATTGAATACACACTGAAGAATTAATTTGCAGCAGTAAGTCATCCGTTTTTGATTATTTATTCCTTAGAAGACACAACTTTAATGTCAATTTTCTTATTTAATACTCGTGGCTGATGACTGAAGAGTGTAGCTACTTAATGAAGAGTGGCCCACTATTGGTGTTAATTCCATACACTCATCACTTTTATGGGGCAGTAAGAAATTGAGAGATCAATTACTCGGATTTTTGGTGTTCACTAGATTACAAAATTACAAGATTAAATAGGATTGCAAAGATCACATAGAATTGCATCGAGATTGCGTGGAATTACAAGGGACTCTAAAATATTGCATGAGATTTCAGGAGACTGCATAGGAATATAAAGGATTTTAAAGCATTGCACAGAATTTGATGGGACCGAAGGAAATTACATAGGATTGCAAAGGATTCAAAAGAATTGCATCTAGATTGAATCATATTTCTAGGGATTTTAAAGGATTTTAAAGGATTGCATGGAATTGCACCTAAACACAAAGAGTTTTAAAGGCAAGCTTGGCATCGCAAAGAATTATATGTGATTTTAGGAGATCGCATGAGATTAGAAGGGATTTGAATGGATTGGAAAGCAATACCAAGGATTTTAAAGGATTGCATGGGTTTCCTTACAGATTGTATGAGATTGCATGGGTTTGGAATAGATTTTATGAAATTGCAGGAGTTTGCGTGGAATTGGAAAGAATGAAAGAGAATTGCATTTAGATTGCATTTTTTTACAAGGGATTTTAAAGGGATGAACGGGATTGAAGGATATTGCATTGGAATACAAAGGATTTTAAAGGATTATATGTGATTGCAGGGGCGTGCGTAGGATTGCCTACCAGGATTTCATGGGATTACAAAGAGTTTAAACAAATTGCATAATATTCCATGGGAGATTGTATGAGATTTCACGGAATCGCATTTGATTGCAAAGGATTACATGAAATTGCATTGAGTTTTAAAGAATTGCATGAGATTTTAGAGAATTCCATCTAGAGTGCATGGAATTACAGGAGAGTGTATAGGAATACAAAGGATTTTATGGGATTGCTTAAAACTGCATAGGAATGCATGGGATCGCAAATGATTTCAAATGATGGTATAGAGATCATATAAGATTACAAGGCTTTTTAAAGGATTGCAGGAGATTGCATAGGATTTTAAAAAATGGCTTAAAATTCTATTAGAGATTGCATGAGAGTATAAAGAATTGCAGGGGATTGAAAAGGATTATATAGGGTTTTATGAGATTATATGAGATTCCAAAGAATGGCAACGATATTGCTCGGGATTGCAGGAGATTTCATGGGATAGTAGAAGGTTGTGTGGGATTATATTGGATTTCAGGGGATTGCATGGTTTTTTTTATAAGACTGCAAAGGATTTCAAAGGATTGCATCGAGGTTACATTGTTTTACAAGGGATTTTAAAGGATTCCTTTGGATTTCAAGAGATTGCATCGGAATACAAATGGTTTAAAAATATTGAATGGGATTGCATTACAAGGGATTTTAAAGCATAGCAAGATATTAAAAGTGATTTTTGTATGAGGTTGTCTAAAATTGAAACTTTTTTAATAGAAAGGATCTTGTTCGAGAAGTTTTAATGTTGTAGATCAGTTGATGACCAAAAAATCGGTGATTCATTTCTGATAGACACTAATCTGGCACGCGCTTATAATAGTCGCCAATCGAGTTTGCCTTTTTACGGTAAGTTTGAGCTTCAAAATACTCAGTCCGGTTTTACGTGCTTCCAAATCAAGTGAGAAGGGCAGTTGTGCCAAAAATCAGATCGTCGAAAAAATACTTTTTCTATGATTCTAAGATTGAAAATAATATGATGCTGTTATTTCTAATGAAGAACATTATTATTAATCATGAAAAATTGTTAAATTTCAATTAATGATTACCTTTTTTCCAATTTGGAAAGTAATTTTTTCTATGGCTGGAATCCAGAAAAGATTTTTTTGTTTAGAAAAGATTCACAATAATAGGATTTGAGCAATCGTTTAAACTGCCATGGGGGTGGGCAGGTTTTGTGACATGCTGTGACGTGGGGGAGGGGAGTTAACGAAGAATGTGACATCACACATGGAAAATTTATAAATGTGAATAGCATTTTTTTGAAAAACTTGAAAAAGTAAAAATTAGTTATTTGTTTTACAAGCAAAACGTCTGAATAAAGACTATAACACTTTCCTCAGTTTTCAAGAAACTTCCCCTTTTTCTAGTTTTCTCACTTGAATGCGAACCCCATTTATAAAAGCCAAATGAGAATATCCAATTGCTTTTCCTTAAAAGTTAATTATTTTGAATTAAAAAGTCTACTATTATATTTTTGGTTTTTGATTGATTTATTTTGGCTAAAGATTCTTCTATTTTTCCATTTTTCCATTCTCGTGATATATTTAACTTCTTGATTGAACCTTAACCTCGTTAAAGATTCATTTTATTGTTTGAAGACCGAACAATTTTATCACAAACTTCCTTTTTTCGGGTTAAAACTTTAACTGCCCTATTATTATTTGAAAATTATAGTTTTTAGTTTAAATTTTAACTATTTGGTTGAAAAATTTAACTGTTTTGTTGAAAATTAACTGTTTGTTAGGAATATTTTTGAGATCAAAATTTAATTTTTTTCAAGAAAATTTTCATTTTTGGTTCTAAAATTCAATAATTTGGTTGAAATTTTTTTCTTTGTTACTGACAAATATTTTATGGTTAAAAATTAAATTTCTTGGTGTAATTTTTTATTTTGTGCAACTCTTTCGGAAGAAAATTTATCTTATTACAACTTTACACTTATTGAAAGTTTTCACTTCGTCAAAATTTATTTTTTTATCGTAGATTTATCTCTGATTAAATGAGCAATTATTTTGTTAAAATTAGTTTTTTGTTATCTTTTGTTAAAAATTCAATCTTTGTTGGTTGAATTCAACTCTTTTTTTTTATTTAAGCAACATGTTTTGATTGAAATGTCAACTATTACATTTTCCATCAAGAAGTCTCATCATTATAGTTGGCAATTCAACTATTTTGTTGAAAGTTTAATTATTTTGTTAAAAATGCCACCATTTTACTTGAAACGTGATTATTTTGTTGAAAATGTAACTGGGTTGTTGTAAAGTCGCCTTTTTGAATAAAAAATTCAACTGTTTTCAAAGAAACTTCGTATTTTTGGCTTGAGAATTCAACTATTTGCTTGAAATTTAAACTATTTTTGGTTGAAGTTTAATATTTTTGTTTGAAAGTTTGACTATTTGCTTACGAATTTTTGCTTAAAAGTTTAACTACTTGGTTGTGAATGCAACTGTTTGGTTGATAATTAATTTTGTTGTCGTTGAAAATTCGACTATTTGGTTGAATATTGATCTTTGTAGGTCGAAATTTCAACTACTTGGTTAAAAATAAAAATATTCCGCACAAAATTTAATTTAATTTTTGAAAATGCAATATATTTTAACTTGAAATCATAAGTCTTTCATGTAGAATCGAATATGGTCGCGAATTAATAATTTTATTTGAATGAATTTATGCGCCTATTGTTCCCCTATTTTCGTGAAAAATCATCTTTTCCCTTTTCTTTTAAGCATTTATCAAAGAAAATTTAACTTAAGGGAGGCGGGTATGTTAGTATTTTTGAATTCACCGTCCACATGACAAATAATGCTTTTTCTTTCGTAAGACATTACTAACAATATCATTTCCATTCTTAAAATCATAGATAAATTTTTCAGAGACCCGTTTTTTCTCACAATTACTTAAAATAAACGATAATAATAAATATAAATAATAAATCAATCTAAGACACAAGTTAAGATTTTCCCCGCCTAGTTGGATTAATTTTAATATCACAACATTTCTGTAATGTCTGTTAGAGTTTTCTTATTAATTGATGATGCAACATTTATTTCTCTGAAATAAACCTCGAAAATTAAGTCTGAATGAAAATAAAGCTGCGTGCGACTGGTTACCCTTGACATCGCAAATGATGACGATTTTGCGAGAAGTTCAATCTGGTTTCAACAGTTTTGCATACTTCTATTTATGAAGGTTTATTTAGATAAAAATCTTTTGCTACACGAAGAATATGCCATGAAGGACTCGTAATACAGATGTTTTCTGTGTGTGTAGCGTACTGTCCTTGTGATATCACTTTTTTGCGTGGGAATTTGATCAAAATATGTACACAAAAAGAGTTTATAGTTAAAGCCACGTTAATGAAAAGATATTATATAGCTGAATAAGGAATATTGGAACTCTAAATATGCCGCTAATGAAAGAGGATTAATTTTGACAGAGGTTTGAAATTTATGATTGATTTCACAGTTTATAATGCACTTTAACAGATTAGAATTTCCTATTTTAAATTCAAATAAGTGGAATTAATATGAGAACTAGTTTCTAAAATTTTAAACATTTTTAAACCTGTATTAAAACTTATCTCATTTTTCCGTTTTTCTTAATAACTAAAAGTTCTTACCAGGAATTTTGATTTCGGATGACATCTGAAACTCATGACGTCAAAAAGTTAATTCAAATATATGAAAATCCTCTAATCGACGTTGTAGTCAGCTACTTAAAAAACAAAAAGTACATTATTCAAATATATTTAAGTTTTATTGTTTTGGTTTTGCAATCTTTTTCTGTTTGTACTACACATTTATTTTGTGTATTCGCTAAAACAATTCCTTTTTAAGACTTATCGACAATTTCAAACTATTTCACCCTAATTTATAATTATATCATAATTTATTTAATATTTCAATAATGTTTAGTTTAGCTTAGGTATGTTCACCATTTAATTATAACTGAAGTATACATTGCTAACAATTATTCTGTTATATTTCTGAAACAAAGAATTTAAATGTGGTGTGTTGAGACCTTTACAAATATCCATGAGAAGAATCAGAAGGAAGTTTATTTCAGTCTGCTGCACGATAAGAGATACATTTTTTATCGCATTCTAATTAAATATGAAACTGATATTAAAGAGGTGGACTTTGCTTGACATTTGTGTTGTTTCAAACCTTTTTTTTTTACCAGATAGTTGGATAAATTATGTTATACTTAAGTTGAGGTTCTTAGGTGGGGTTATCTTAGGAAAGGATCTTATCGAATTGTAAAAGACATCGGACCTTAAGAGATCGTTCTTCATAGTGATTCCAAGTTATTACTAACCCAAAATAATGTCTCGAGTAGTTCCTAAATTGATAATACCTCATTTCCATATGAAGTCGTCCACTTTGGATCAAATCAAACCCACTTATAATTTTCTTTTTTTCTCATACAAAAAGCCATTCTAATTCGATAATTTTAATTTGAAAAACTTTTCAAAAGTACAATTACAAACGTGAACCGGTTAAAAATAAAATAATTGTAGTGTGGGTACTTAGATTTGTAAAATATAAAATCATTCAAAAACCTTCATGGTTGTGCAATTTGACATCGAAATCCTTCAAAATTGAGTAGTTTGAAATTTGATAACGTTTAAACTCATAATTTTGGATATGCATCAGAAACCTTACATTATTTTTTAAGAGAAAATGATTGTTAATTTTTTTACAGGAAATTTAATAAATCCTTCATATGGCTGATTGCCAAAAGGTTCACCACTTTATGTCCTAGTCATTTCCCACTTTTTCTTTGAATAATAAATTTTGTCCAAAAATATCTCAAAAAGGACTTATATCAAAGCACAATTTAGTGAAGTCTCAACATTTTTATGACTTCTTTCAGTAATTATAAATAAGAAATTACAGTAGCCCGTGACAGCTTTACTCATATCAATAACTTGGAGAGTTCTTCTTATTGAACTTATCCATATCTTTGAATCATTCCTTCTGATAGAAAAAATGTTTACAAGAAATTATAAAGTTTTTATCACTGTACTTTTTCTTTTAATTAAAACTAATCTAATGACAATATTCTAAATGTTTATCAGCAGGTTGAAAAAGAACAAATTTTTGGTTGCAAAACCTATAAATTTCTGCAGACTCTTGTAGTTGTAATTTTTTGTAAGTCATTTTAGGAAGTTAAAACTACAATAAAATAAATCAATATAGGAAATAAGTACAAAATTCCACGGAATAATTAACAAAAGTTGTACTTCGTTGTCATTTTTGTTGTAATTTATTGTATTTATATAAAAAAATGCACTCTGCGTTAAAATTACGTTTGATAAATAGGTGATATCAAGGTAACTGTTTTATGTAAAAAAAAGTTTAAAATCACTGATATGTTGGTCTTATCTATAAGCAGCTTTTACAAGAAAAGTAAACAAAATTGTTAATAAAAAGCTATAAAAATGTTCAAATTGTAGAAATGTGTATTCTATTGTTTTTTTTTACTTTTGTACAAGAAAATAGAAGAAAAAATAAATTATTTGTATTTAATCGTATTTTTTCGGTCTAATTTTGTACATTTTTTACAAGTTTTAACAAAACATTACAGTCGTAGAAATGTTTGTACTTTCTTGTAAAAATTATTTGCACCAAAGAATTTCTTTTAAAGTAGAACTATTTGTTTAAAAATTAATTTTTACTTTCTCATCAAGAGAAGGTATTAGGTTTGTGTCAAATTTGACCCCCTCCCCCCGTTTTTGTCAAATGTCCACGTTTTGAGCCCCCCTGAATCCGAAAAACAGGTTTTTACGAAAATGTCTCTCTGGCTATGTGTGTGTGTGTGTGTAGATTAGCACTATGACTTTCGAAAGAATTGACAGATTGGATTGATCTTTGGCATACTCTTTTAGCTATATATAGCATTTACAATATTTCAAAAAACACATGAAAATTAATATTTTAAGCCAAATAACGCATGACATGAAAAAAAGTCAAGAAAAGAAAAATATTTCTTTTTCAATGCCCTACAAGATTGTTTAAACATCTTTTTGATTTAAAAAAAAAATTGAAAATTCAAATTTTGACAGAATAAAAAAGAATGAGAAATAAAAAAATTACATTTTGCGGTTAAAATGCGCAAAATGGGTAAAGATGACTGAACAAAAATTGTGCATTTTAAAAAGATCTACAAATTTGTTTTAGATAACTTTTTGATAGCATGTGTATTTTGTGTTTTAATCGTGAAACACGATATTAACAATAAAAAATCAGCCCGCTGCGTGTGCACATTCTCATCACAACTAATGTTTTTTGATTTCTTTTTCGTCTCATGTGTAGGTTTTCAAAAAATTTACTTTTTTACATTCTTATTAAGAGAAGGTATTAGATTTGTGTAAAATTTGACCCCCCTCGTTTTTGTCAAATGTCCACGTTTTGAGGCCCCCTGACTTCGAAAAACAGGTTTTTACGAATAAGTCTGCCTGTCTATCTGTGTGTCTGTGTGTGTGTGTGTGTACATTTTTAGTTTGTCAGCACGATAACTTTCGAAAGATTTGACAGATTGGATTGGCCTTTGGTATACTCTTTTAGTATCCTAAAATAAAGGTCAAGTTCGTTAGCCAGAAATTTTGGGTGAAAATTCAAAAAGTGAGCGTATTTTGAAAACTTTTAAAACCACTTTTTTAATTCAAAAATTGTTTGTACGGTTATTCATAGTATTCAATCAGACGAACAATTTATCCTCATGACTTTTTTTTTATAAAACCAAAATTTACCACAGTATATATATGTTATATATGTTTAAACATCTTTTTGATTTTTCTTAAAAAGTTGAAAATTCAAAATTTGTTCATACCAAAAATGTTCGAAACCACATTTTTCAAGATTTTAAAATTCTATGTGCAATTATTCACAGTACTCAGAAATTCAAACAATTTATCCCTATGAGTTTTTAATGTATAAACAAAATTGTCAGAGTTATAGCATTTTAAAAATCAAAAAAAAAACTAAAGTGAACATTTTAAGCCACATAACGCACGATATGAAAAAAATCCACAAAAAGAAAAACGTTGCTTTTTGAAAGCCCTACAAGCTTATAACAACTTTTTTACTTTGTTTGAATAGTTAAAATTTTCAAATTTGATTGTACCAAAAATAATGAAAAATCCGAAAATTCCATTTTTTGGTCAAACTATGCAAGATACGAAAAAAATGAATAAGCTGAAATTGCGCAACCTGGAAAGACCTACAAATTTATAATAAATCATTTTTCGATAGGATGCGTAGATTTTGTTTTTAGTTGTAAAAAAACAATAAAAATATATTTTTTTTTGGACTAGCGACATAAGCTACGGAAAAAAATGAGACAAAACTTGTTCATCCAAAAAAGAGCTATAATTTTTGATAGGACACCTAGTTTTTACTTTAGACGTTTATTTATCTGATTTTATCTGATTCGTAATTAATTCTTTTACCGAAAATTGATCTATTCTATAGCAAGTTGAAATTTTTTGGTTTTAAGTGAAAATTCAGTTCATTTGTTGAAAAAGTCATCTTTTTCGTTTGAAGAACATTCTGTTTGGTTGAGGAATTAACTATTTGGTTGAAATTTCGTATTTCTGGTAAAATTTAACTATTTTTGATTGAAAACTAAAATATTTTTTGTTGGATATATCAAATATTACACTTTCCTTTTTCAAAAACAATTGTTTTAACTTTCAATTTATTTATTCCATTTTTGGTAAGAAATCTATCTTTTTGAGTTGAAACCCCAACAATTTGGTGGAAAATTCATATACTTCACCTATGTCTTATAAAAGATTCGCTCTTTTGTCGCATGTGATAAATTTTATGATTTTAGGTAAGTTTAAATATCCTTTAATCAAATTACTATACTTTTCGCATGTTAGTACTTGGTTATGTGTCTGCGATAACTATCGAATTTGCATAATTTGAATTTTAATCGTGAATAAAAATTGACTCTAATCAAATATCATGTTAATTAATCAAAATTGAGTTTTTCTATATCTACTATAATCAGTTAAGCCCTTTGTGAAAATAGAAATTCAGTTTTAAATACAATTATAAGCATTTTTAATTTCCAACTTGGCCTGATGTGACGACCACTAGTGCATTTACCTTATACGGAGAAAAATAAATGATTAAGCGTGACATCTAGATGTTCAGGGTTAACATATTTTATGTTTAGCTATATAGGACAGCAATACAGATGTTCAAAGTTAGCATATAAAATATTAAAAAGTGAGGTATTCCTCTGTAACATCCAAAATGTTCAATCTAAATAACCAAGATATTAAAATATGGTTATGTCAAATAAGAGCTGTAAAAATTTGAGGAGTTTACATATTTCTGGTAATTTGAGAATTTAATTGATAACTTATTTGTGAATTTAATGCTAAACTTTCATGTTCGTACATAAAAGTAAAACATATAATTCGTATGACATGTCGATCAGATGATACATTTAGTCAATTTAAGGTTATGTTTAATATTTTGATTTAAAAATTCATTTAGAATTCTATCTATTTTAGGTCAGTTAAACTAAAATTTTACTGTACATTTATAAAATATGTTGTTATTTGTATTCAACTCAATATAACCTGAAACTTAAGGTCATTTCCTCATGTAGAAAGACAAAAGTCGTGATCTATTTTATTCTTTGGAAATGTTCCAAAATTATAATTTTTCATAAATGTAATATGGAATATTTATATACTATAACCGTCAACTATAGTCGTGAGAATGCCATGCACAGTGCACATGTGCTCGGACAATTTTAATATCAGCATGTGTTTGATTTTAAAACAAAAATATTTGTACGTCTAACATCTCTTAAAGATAGTAGAGGTTTGTCATAAATATCTACATGTTAGACGGCACAATTTTACCCTTTGAACATCTACATTTAAACATCCATTTTTCTCCGTGTAGTTGTAAAAAAATTTCCAACGCAGGATTGATATTGACTTTTCTAACTTCAGAATACATTTACTTTCGTAACATTTAATGTCATAAACATCATACAGATTATAAACCGAAACGCTGAACGCTTTGCGTTAAACTATGTAATCGTCTTGCGTTCTGACATAAGCTACTTCTGTAGGCGGTTGGTTGGTTGTACATTGTAGGTCGCTCCCTAGCCGCAGCTCTCGCAAACGCAGTTACTGATATCTGTACATATCTAGGAACGTGTGCCATGCCTTATCTTCACCAGCGCGGGGTTCGAGTCGCGTTCACGTGTATGTGTTGTTTCTGCAGCATAGCTACTGAGTGGGTACATATGGAGTCGACGCTACCATTGTTTGATATCAAATGATTGTTGTATACGGGCCGTGCGAGCGGACGGGATCTACGTACGTCTACGTGGACGCGTATAACGTACGTACACGTCGTTCGTCGTTACGTCGGTTCGTCAGTACGTCTCAACGTCAGTACGTCGACATAATTTACGAGCGAGATCGTAAAGTACTGCAAATTAGCGTATCTCCATGTGTTTATTATACATGCACTGGCATCCAGTTGTGTACTGAAAACACCTAACAACTATTTTCTTTTTATTTTACGGACATGTAGTATATTGTAATCTACACTGTAGTTAATAAACAGTGGTAAAAGAATCTTCTTGGAATCCAGATAAATCAGACTTCACACTCTTTACCCTGTTCTCCTCTTTTTTCTAATTCTTGATGAATTCCTCTTTTCCTGCTGTTTTCAAGAAAATTCACCTTTTTCGTTTTCACGCTTACAAGGTAGGGGAGATCACCATAAGTAGATAATCATTAATTTAAAATACGAATGAATATACCCTTATACACCTTATACACCCTTCGAAATTTTGTTTTAATTGATAGTCTTTTTATTTAATTTCTTATTTCAGTTGTGCATTTAATTAAGTGATATAAATCAAGCCAAAATATTAATTTCTAAACATTGTTTAAAAATGAAAAAATGTTCTTCTAATTCTTCTAATTATACTCTTTTTATCTCATATAAAAATAAAGATAATCAGTATGTAAATGTGTAATTAAGTAAAGAAAAATAAGAATTTTCTATACAGATCTTATCTTTGAGTAAAAGTGGTATGGGTTAAAAAAATTGAATACGAAAAAAAAATGGTTAAAAACAAATAATTTATCTTGACTTAAATAAATTGAATATACTAAACTCTCGTTTTCAGTCAACTGTCGGGGTGGCTTTCAAATAACTTGGGGCTGAATTCGGGAGAATCGAAACGTAAACAGTCAGGGTGACCTGAACCTTTTGAACAGAATTTATTCCCTGATTTTGGCCTATTTCCCTTGTTTCGAGAGCCTTTGGACTGTGAAATCTGAAATCACTATCCTAAGGATTTTTTGTCCTTTTATCAATAATACGGTGTTTATTCTAAATATTCCAATCGCTTTTTTTTGTATTTGAGTTTATGTTATGTTTTTTTTTTTGTATTTTAAGAGACCTAATGGTCTTCGTGTAATTATGAAAAAATATGTTGCTTCTAATCTGAGAAATATTGATGTGGTCTACTTTATATAATCTGCATCTAACCACACGTTTCTGAGTGTGGAAATGTTATCGCTTGCACGATCAGCGATAGTTTAAACTGATTTTATGCTGAAGAGAAGACTTGAATGTTAATTGGCATCAAATTGAATCTCATCCACTTATCATCTATCCTTATCGTCTTTCCTTTCCGTGTTCGCCTATAAACAGATTATAAAAACGTATCCGCTGTACTCTGAGATCTATATTAAAAAATCAATACTTATGAGGTCAAACAACTTGGAATTGCATTTAAATTTTCTCTAATAATGTCACCATGAAAAAAATATTCATGTTCAGATAATAACTTGTGTATTAATTATTCTTGAAATTGATTAAGTAGTCTAACTAATTTCTTTCTTTTTTGTTTCAGGTGAGTCCACGTTATAACAATTCTTATTAGGAGAATTTCGAGTAAGTAAGAATTATACTTCAAATATGCAATAGCTGCTCTGAATCTGAAGGTAATAATTCAATCTGAAACAAAAGGATTTAAGAATGAGAAATTCTTTTGTGTCTTTATATTAATACAGATTTCGTATGAATTAAATACCATTGCGGTAGAAACCATTTAGTGTCAGCTTTAAAATAGTTATTGACTTTAAACTCGTATACAATTTTGGAACTTGACGTCAATGTTTTGCATTAGGATATAAGCGATATGCACTTCCTTCGATAAAACTCAAATCCGTTGCGATATCGCGCTACGCTCTTTTATTTTAAAACTTATAAGAATTTGTTCCTATCTCAGGAAGGTAATGGGGTAACTTTTAGAGGATAAAAAATTGTCGCTGAATGTCGAAGGTAGAAATGAAAGACTAAATTATAAATGACTTAAAACCTAAAGTCACGATATAATCTAAATGACAAATTTAACCAACATGTTCTAATTTAACTATATGTGGATACCCTGTATGCAATACAGTATATGTTAAATTCAATTTCATTGAAATTATATTGTCCATAATTGAATTTATAGAAAGAAGAAACAAATTAAATGAAAAACTCAAAACACCTCCTTCAGTACCTAGTTTTTGATCTAGTTTATAGATTTAAAAAAATTCAGCATGATCTCGAAGAAGACTTATTAGAGTATCAGGACCCAGAATTCTTAAAACAAAAATTGTAAACAAGGGAATTAGGGTCGTTGCCTGATTGAAGATCTTATATCATTATATTAAACTTACAAAAAATAATCGAATAATATTTCTTTGGAAGTTAAAATTCGAAAGAAAAGAAGATTTGTAATTATCTCATTTACTTTTTGTTCCTTAACCAAGCTTTTATGTCTCTCTTTCATTTCTGATCGTATCATAAGTATTGCCATATCTGATCTCGGATATAAATGAGTTTTGGTACATAACGACTTCGTCTTGTGAATGTGAACGAATCGACCAATCGCGAGGCAAAAGTTGGAAAGTATTTTAATTGGCTGAAAATAGTGCATCGTTAGATTAGAAGAGGTTCGCAGAAATTGCTGCCATCCTGAGACAAGAAAAGTAATTAGATGCGAAAATAGCGGTGAGGAAGTAGGTATCGTATCATGACCGTGATCAGAAAATATTATGACTGATACATCTCTTTCGTTGTGTAACGAGGCTCGTCTTCTCTCTACGTCGTAAGCACGCAGAGATAATTTCATCCGATACGAATTAGCCGAAAGATCCATAGATCATAGTGAATCAGGCAGCTATGTACCTTCGCGGTCGGGACTGATCGCTGCTACGGCAGTCTGGGGTAATGACGTGCGAACAGATATCGAGACCACCTCGTCTTCATCCTCCTCCTCCTCGTATACTACGCCACGTATAAAAAGGCTAATACAAAAAGCGCATGTATCGTAATATAAAAAAGTAGAGTTGTGAAGTTTCATGAAACTTTGGAAACCTTTCATAGGTTCCCAATTATGAAATATTATGTCGGGAAAGTTTCAAATACAGTAAAACCCTTCAATTGTGCTGATTTAGGGGCTGACGCTGGGTGGAAACAAACCCGTTAGAGCCCACTCCGGATGTAAATGCTATGTTCACACCTGAGTGACCACCACACACGCAGTGAAGCACCTTTTACACCTTTCCGCGGCGCGGCGTGAATTCTCGGAAGGGCTGTAGAGGGGAGCGCTATTGAAGAGTTTCACTGTATTTTAAAAATGCCATAAAGTATTAAATTAAAATGTTTAATTCTGTATTAATATATATTAATATTGACATGATAGCAATGCTAATATGAACATTAACATTATCTAATTTCAATATTAATATAAATTAATATAACTATTGAATCCTGTATTAACATGACATAAAACGTTGCACAGTACGGCACACTTTGTGTAGTCCAAAAGCTAATAGAAAAAATATTTTCGTTGTAAACATTGCGAACTTCAGTTTAATAAAAGTGTGCAGTGGAAAATTAACTTCACCATCTTTTTCTCGGTTTCCCCTTAAACGCGGACTATATTATTAAAATCCAAAAAGAAAGTTAACTTTTTTCGTTGAAAATTCAACTGCTTTGTAGAAAATTCCTCGTTTTTACTTAAAACTTCAACTTTTGGGTAAGATATTTTTTACATTCTTCAACAAGTCTTTATTTTTAATTCATCTCTTTTGATAGAAAATTCTTTTTTTAATAAAAATCAACTTTTTGGTTGAAATTTCTTTTTATGAATTAAACTGTTTTTCATTTGAAATTAAAATATTTTTTGGTTGAAATATCAACTGTTACATATTTTGATGAGAATTCACCTATTTTCCTAAAAATTCAACTATTATTCTTCAACTTCTTAGTTAACTATTTTTTTTGCTATTAAAAGTTACTTTTTTTTACTGATTATCTAATTATGTCAGTTGAAGATTGATCATATAAGTCGAATTTTCATTTCTTTGGCTGGAAATTTAACTATTTTTTCATTCTATTGTTTAATTGAAAACTATTTTTTTAAATAAAAATTTACCTATTCGGCGGAAATTTTTGTTATTTCTTGACTGAAAAATCGTTTTTGGTTGAAAATTGATTGAAATATCATCCCCTTTTATATAGCAGGCTTACAAGCTTAAAAAACCTTGCCTGGTTTTTTGGAGGTCATTATTGTGAAAAATTTACATTTTAGCATATAGTTGCAGTACTCGGTACGACGGCATATTGTTTTATACAAATATTTGCACAGTATCTTATATTTTATAACTATAATGTTAAGACCCTAATTTTTGTACACCTTGCTTGATAAGTGCCCAAAGGATGGGCCAAATCGTCGACTTATTAAAGGCCAATTAAGCTAGCACCTCCATAATCGAATTTTGGTCTTTTTTGTTTTTTTTTCTTACCAATTTCAGAACGTATGCCCAACAAAATGTATGTTCTCCTTTCGGGGAAGTTCTTACAAAATCAATTAAGACGTTCGAAGAGAGTTTAAGTTTGTGACTTGCCCTGAAACTTTGAAATTTAAAAGAAATAATTATATTTTGAAAACAAGATATGTGTACACACAATACAGATTTATTCTTTGCTTGTTTCTTATAATTTGAATGCATATCAATGCATTCAATCCGGTTGGTGTAGGATTGAAACTTTGATTAGAAGTCTGCACGTTAACCTTTAAAACGATAACGATTTACGATTGTGATATTTTCTTATCGACAACACCCCCTGGTCCGATAGGCACTAAATCGTAAATCGTTGATATTTTAGTTTCATGATACTCCATATCTGAAAGGTAGATAATAAATTAATTAACTTTTTAGTTTTTTAAAGATAGTATAATGGTACGCTACATCTCTTTCCTATAGGCTTCACATTTTCCAGTTTTTTTTAAAGCCTTAATTCTCAATCGGCAACAGGCAATATTCTTAATTGATTAAATGAACTGAATAATATGAGAGAGTATATGTTAACTAAATTAGTTTGGAATGAAAAAAAACGTGTTGAAGTTCGAAGAAGAAAATGTTCTTTTTTAAAAGTCAAGACTACTGGCAGTAATTAAAATGTTATGAGAATTTTTGTTTACCCCGCAAAAATAAAAATAAATATTATTATTCAAATAATATTAACTTATAATAATTACTATTATTACATTAAAATTCTGAACTAATGCTACATTTTAATATTTTTAATTAAACGATTTAAATTTTTAAACAATGGTGGTATTTTTGTAGCTCAATAAAATATTTGTTTCATTTTAAGCTGCGTTTATTTGCATCAATTACGTTGTTTTTAAAAATTATTCTCTCTTTTCTTTAAATCAAGGGCTTGGTTCTTTGAACCAAAATATATTTTATTAACTTTGATAAATGCTTACTCTGAACAATACATCGCATCTTAGGATCACAATTTTGAATTCAGTCCGTGGACTTCAATTTGTTTGAAGGAAAGATTTTCCTGATTTAAAGTTTTCAAGCATACAATAACATTCTTTAGCTTACTTATTCTTTCATTGATATTATGTATTCCATAAGATCATTTCATTGAGTCAAGTAAATTTTCTTTGATTCAATTTTTTCTTTCTCAGTATAATCACAGAAGTTATTTTTTTAGCAATTTTCAATTAATTCCAAAAAGCTTTATGCAAGTCGATGAAGAGCTGCGATATCAACAGATGCTTTTAAGTATACATAGATAATTTGTGAAAAGATATTTGCAGTTCTTACTTGGCGGGGATTCATTGTCTTGAATCTTGACTTTTTTTTAAACTTCTTTGAATAAAAAAAAATTAATTTCCGAAATATATTTATATTTAATCGCAGTAGATAATATTCTAGCAGTTTCAAGGGAATTTGAAATGCTTCAACGTGAATAAATGATGTTGAATACATGAATACTGTGGGATAGGATCCTCTGTCACGAGAAGTTGGGCGAAAAGTTAGCTACTGAAACTGAAGTAGAAGAATTCACGATGATCGTGCCGAAGTCTGCCCGAATGCTCGTGCTAGCAACCGGTCGGCCCGCAACAATAATCGTCTCTCGTATCGCTGTGCGGAGTCGTTATCGCGGTTATCACCGCGTCCGGTCTCTATCAACTATCTATGCAAATCACAGCTAATTATATTTAATTAGATTCGGCTCCCGCGCTCCCACCGTTTGCTGCATCGTGCGCCGAGTTATGTACTTGCATACCTACTTACAGTTCCTATACTCTCCACGTAATCAGTGCCTGTAGTCATACTAAGTACTCGTGTAAGCCCACCTGTGGCCCCGGCTTCATGCGTACCTAGACGATTGATTGTTCAGGCGCGAGACGTTCGATTTACCATTCATGAATTGTAATTACATTCGCCATCTCACTTGTGTCGAGTTCTCGTACTTAACCAGGGTGATTACTCACCTGGAAAACCTGAGAATGTCAGGGAATTTGGTTAGTCATGGAAATTTAGGGACAATTTAGGGAATTTTTATTAAATTTAGGGAATTTTTTCGAGCCTGCTTAAGCTTATTTTCATAAGTGTGATATTGAACTAAATAACTATGTTTTTTCATTTTTGAAGATTTTATAGCACTGAATTGATGCGTAATCATGTAGAAATTGCGGTCTGTAAACAACAATTAATGATTTTTAATACTTTTCAATTACCTTTTCTTGCAGGACACGAATTAAACTGTTTTCCTTATATTTTAATACATTAAAAACAAATTTATATTTATTTCAAACAAAATAACGTTCCTGTGAAAGGCGAAAAAGAAAATAAGTTAAAATTTGTCGATTATATTCACATATCCTATTTGGTTTTTAAGGCACGCAGGTCAATCATTTGATGACACATAAAAAAAGTTTACTTCTAAATGCCAAGACCTTCAAATTTAACCCTCCCAGAAATTAGTTGGACCAATAGAAAAGCTTCCAGCATATAATGTTATAGAAAGCTAACTTTCTTGATTTTTATTATTTTTCAAACTCTGATAACAAACAAACATCAACGTAATACAGATATTTTTTTTTAATGACCATCTGCATGCCAATCCTCGCGCTAAACAATTTAAATTAAATATCTTTGAAAAGTATCATAATGAAAAAAGAATTCAGCATAGTGATGTAAAAATCGAAATTTCCTCATTTTTATAAATTTTTGCACAATGATGTCAAAAAAGCAATACGATCACATAACGACTTTTATTTTTTATTATACATTAACAAAAAATATCATTTCTAAACTCGTAATTTATTAATAATAGTGCGATCTACTAGAACTCGCACAAAAATGGCCAGAATTCCAGGAGTTGTTAGATTTTTATTGTTGCAAATATTTTTTTTTTATAAAACAGAAGGATATTTCAATATTAATATTTAAATCGAGATTTTCGATATTTGCGGTCAAATTATTGGCTTGATTTCCACGAGGCATGGCTACATAAACGTGCTTGTCTGAAGTATGTTTTTGAGATGGTTGAAACATCCAGATTGAAGTTTAACCAGGATGCAGAACTCCAGTAAAAACTTGGTGGCCAGAATCACTAATCTGGACAAAAATGCCACTTCCTTCATGAATAACAAAATTTTGCTTTGGTGGATCTCCTGCATTTTCGGTTCAATTTCCTTTTTATCGCTAAATCTATGAAAAGTAGTTTTGTGAATCACAGAAAAACGCGCCAAACACTGAATAGGAATTTTAAATCAAGAAAATGATTTGTTGATTCGACAGTAAAAAACGACTCATTATTTAGTCAAAAATTTAGTGCAAAATAAAAAAGTTGAATATAGAACACGATTATAGCTATTGTAGGAGTAGAAGCATGGAAAATTCCTTAATGATACCCCTAACGAGTCACCGAAACATTCGGAAATTTCCGGAATATCATGAAGTGAGGCCAAGTGGCTTATATTTCCGGGGTTTACAATAAAGTGCGAGAAAGAATTTAAATGAATAGATATTGATGCTTGAAATATATAATCTCCATTTGGCTCTCTTTCGTATAATAAACAACAAACATACATATTTAATTTATTAACAACTATTAATTACCTCTTGAAGAGTAAGAGACTTTACTCCGCAGCGGAGCTAAGCTGCGGGCTACGTCGCTCCCTTATAATAAAAGTTTTAAAAAGTGATTGGAAGGAAAACTTTACGGTAAATGTATTTATTTCTATGTTTTCTAATAATTTTGTAGAAAATCAAGTTATACTAATATAAATCTGACGTTAACGCTAGATAATCTGTTTCGTTTTAGAACATACACAGATTTATACTTGTAATTTTAGCTATAATAAGTAAATAAGAACATTACAATATCTGTTGTAATTTGATAGATTTATACTTTTTTAATGTAGTAAAAGGGAATCTTGATCCGTTAATGCACTTTTAATTCATCAAAACAAACGAAACTGCAAAAAGTAAGCTTTAACAGAAAGTATAACATTTGTGAAGGTACACAGAATTATAATCTTAAAATTTCGTAATAATAGAAACTGCCTCAATGATATTATTACACCACACTTACTCGTGCAGAAATTTAGGAAGGGCTATAGTGGGGCCCTGGATAGTTTGTCATATTTCTAGCCCTACTAGATTTTCTAGCAGGGTTATAGTGGGGTCAGCCCGCCTACAATTCAATTGAAGAGAAGAGTCCCTGCGGGACTCCTACAGGGTACTGCGACGCTACTGGCAGCTAGTACTTTTATCCGTTCATCATCATACGACTGTATACGATCCGAATATCATTTGTATTTTCAATAATTGAAATTTCCTTTAAAAATTTGGGGTAATTTTAACACCCACTACTGCTGCACTCTAACGATATGACAAAAAAGGTATTAAAAAAATAAATTTAAATTAATTGCGAGTATTTTTACTTTAAATATTAATGGTCCTGTTTATAGTGAATACATATATTTCATTTTTAAACATTATATTATAAATAAAATTTCTAGCTTTAGGGGGTATCGAACCTACATATCTATACCTAAATCTATCGCCTAGCAGTCGGGAGTCTTAACCACTGCGTTAAACCGACAAGTTGAAACTCGATAACCTAAAATGTAGTTTTTTCTAAACATTTACAATTTTTCATAAAGATGGGACTTCGCATTTTTTTCCCTTAAAAAGTAGCACTGGCCAGCTCTACTTGAGATAAGTTCTGTAACTTTAACTGAAAAATATCTACCTGGCTCCGAAGAAAATATTCATTAGTGCCCTAAACCAAGTTTTCGAGAATAACGAGTTTAAATACTCATAAAAACATAATTTTTGCATACTGAAACCTTTAAAAGCCTCAAAATTATATTTGAGGCAATATAAGATTTTAGGAGTTCTCTGGTCAGGGCCCCATTACACACAGATAGATTTGCTATACCTATTAGAAGCATGAAATTCTTCATTAGAACCTGACAGGGCACCCATTAGTTTTTTTCTAGGCAAATTTATGGTAAAAATAGGATTATTAAATGTAGAAACGCTTTATTGGGGGAGGTAGGGGGGGGGGGGGGGTAAATAGACACTGTTACGTAATATTTTTAACTATATAATCTTAGGGGAAATCCATGTATCCAAAATTATAGTATACACCGTTCAAGTTTTGTAAATTTACAATCAATTTTTAACAAACATAAAAAAGATTGATAAATTTTCAGTTAAAAAATTAATTGTCCATCATAAATAAAAACGTATTTTCAAGAATATAATTTATTTTTTTAGTTCAAAAGACGAATTTCCTAACTCAACATAAAAGATAATTTCCATTCTAATAGTTGCATTTTTTAAATATAGCGATTAATTTGCTACAAAGAATAAAACGATTAAATTTGCAGTTCAAAAACTTTTTTTCAACCAAAAAAAAAATTTCGACAAAATAGTTAATTTTTTAATCGAAGAGATAAAGCTGTAACCAGTAAAATGAATTCTTAACAAAATAGTTCCACTTTCAACCAAGTAGTTGACTTCTCAATTAGGATGATAACTTTTGAACCTAAAAAGATGAATTCTTAATGAAAAATCTAATAGTTGAATTTTCAACTAGAATGGTACGATCTTTGGCAACAAAGGAAAAAGATGAATTATGTTTAAAAAAGGGGGAAAGAATGTGAAGTCTGTATTTAGATTCCTTACTTGCAAAATAAAATCACTAATTTTAATTTTTTCAAGCATTAAAAAATTTTTGTTGCATTTATATTTTCCTTGTGTGCTGTTACATTTTGCATTAACCCCTGCGAGGCACTTTGTTGATCTTAAGAGCTGAAAATTCCTCCGGCATAACGTACATAGTTTGTTCGGCTATTTATCAGGATTTCCATGCGTCTGTATATGAGAGGCAATAAACTGCCCACACGGAATCCATGCACTGTGTGCCATTAACAATCTATATTCCGTAGTAACGAAGGTCGATCTTGCAAAGTAAACGGTAGAATCCTCGTAAAGATAAGGACTCTGGATGCCCGACGGTTCCCGACTTCCGCGGGTGTTTCATCTGCTTCCTTCCAGTCTTCACCTTCGGGCTTTTTATCTGATCATAGATTTGCACGCAGATCCGAAATAACCCGGTATTAATTAAAACTGGGTTGGACACAGTGGTTTTCTAAAACTACCAATAAATTTAAAATACAAACTACCATACATTCTTCGACATATGTAGGTAGGTTAATGGGCATTTATTGTCCACTTGAGGAATTTTTCCAGTTTAACAATTTGTAAACAACGTTATAAGCGTCGAACGAAATTTTAAAACACACATATGGATAATCAATTTTATAAAGATTCAAATTACTGTAGTACGTTTAGCGTCAAAAGTAGAAGATAATTTATATTTAAAGAAATTAACTATAATGTCAAAAACACCATCATTGACCATGAAGACATAGTGATTAGCATAGGCCAATGATTAAATGATTGGTCACTGAAAGGTGATGAAATATGGTCATTGGTCAACTTGTTGATTACATCAGCGTATACATAGTCAATTATAAAAAGTTTAAACAATTTTGAATGCATTTTTGCAAATATTTTAATTATTCGCGTTTTAGATATTGCGGTCAATCACTACGTTTTCTCATAATTCATGAGATCATTGATTGGTTACCTATTTGATTATCAACTTCAGATCAAAATGATTAATTTTTTTAGGCTTAAAATTAATTTGCACACAAATTCATTCATATCTGTCGAGTGGCAGTTGTTGTACTTTTTACTAAAAGTCATAGCTTAATAATGACCGACATAATATGTATAAAACAAAAAACGTTTTAGAAAATGTTGAATTTCAAGTTGGGAGGAACATTGTATTTTTCCTATATTGGGTTATTCATATGTCTTTATGGGTCTGGAAATAAAATTTTTTCTTTTTAAATGTGTTCCTTTAAATTCACCTGATTCCGTCTCCCACATACCAATGGTTTACAAACCTTGTCTAACAGAAAATATTTTAGAAAACTTTGAACTTTCAACCAAAAAAGATAAATCTTGGACCAAAAATTGAATAATTTAAATCTCAATCGAAATATTAATTTTCAATTGAAAAATAATTTTTAACACGAGTTTAATTTTTAACCCAGTAGTTTAATTTTCAACAAAAAATGGGATTGTTCAATCAACAAGATAAATTTTCAACTAAAAAATATCAATTTTCAACCAAATAAGGAATAGTTATTATTCAGTAAAAAAATTAATTTAAAAAAAAAGAAAAGAAAACGAATATTCAACTGTGAAAATTAATTTTTTTTCTAGAAGATTTGCTCTTCTTAGTTCTGAATCCGACTTCTGAAAGATTTTCAACTACTCAGGACCAACAAGTAATGTTTAAGAAAGTTTTTAATTTCATAGGATTGTGAAAATATTCCGATTTTTATATATGTGATGTGAATGTCGATGGCTCTGGAGAGATTTGTTTACCTTCAGAAAATGTTTCATTAGGATTACGTAGTTTAAATTTTTGTCAAAACTTAATTTATGAATCAAATTGATCAATTGGCATTTATTGTGAAGCTGTTGACAAGAAAAGGAATTTTTAATGCTAAAGAGTATTCAACATTTGTAGTGCGAGCTGATCTTCTCACAGTGTGTCATATTTTAATAACAATAGTTTGCAATAGGAGCAAACTAATTAAAGGATCAATCAAGGTACAAAATCGCACCTAAGCTAGATAAAAATTATTGATTATTTGCATTTTCTCATTATTTGTTTATATCGATAATTTCCGGCAAGCGCGCTTGCACATATTATTAATGCTAACGATTTACTTGAATTCCAGTTAAGCATGTTTGTGCACAGAGTTAGTGTTATAGAAGCTTATCCTTGTAAATGAATATAAAATGAAAAAGGAAGAAGAGGAGGAGTTCGTGGATCCCATCTGGCGGATATCGAACGAGAGCAACGAGATCCCGATTCCCCGTACGTTCATCGTTCCTATAACGAATGTTCGTGATCATCTCTTCGAATCCTTTCGCGCTACCTGCCCTGCCAGGTTAGTTGAGATCATCCTGATCTGTTCTCTGGGGTCAACTTCGATTAGGGTCTCTCTTCTTCGGCCAAGTCTTTGGGAAAGTTTGATCGAGCCGTGACTCGATATCGCCAATCAAGAGTTGATCTATCGTGGATCTAACGGATCAACCGCGGTTCCAATACGATCTTTTTTAGTGCAATTTTTTTTTTAATTGGTGGGAATGTTGAAAGCAGTCGATTTTTTTTCAATCTAATTAGTTTTAATTAATTTAGAGACATATCTAGGAGATTCATCTGGAGATAAGAGAAACGAAGTCAGAGAATATTTTGCTCAAAAGTAAATTTGTTGGAATAGATGAGAATCTTATAATGCGGCGCGGTCACTTTTTCAAAAATCTGCGTATCATGAATGAGTGAAGTTAGATTCAGTATATGCATTTATGATTACAATACCAATTTGTGAACAAATGAGGATAATTAAGAGAATTATTTAATTTTCAAGATCGTTGAAAGAAAGATTGGTTTGATTCATAAATCTCTCGATTTATGTGTTATATGCGACGCATTGCCCGCTTCTCCTCTAAGATTAATTTTTTTCATATAAATAATGATTAAGTTGTAGAATTATTGTGAGTTACAACTATTTCAGGTTCAAGGTTTTGCCTTAAAAATCCATCCATACAAACTGCCAAGGGTTCGAGTCCCCATATACTCGTCGATTTTTCGTAGGTCTTAGCTGAAACTTTATTGAATCTATACTCGCTATTAATTTATGGAGAAAATTGGAGGAAATTTTTTTAAGAAATGTATGTTTTCATAAGTTTTAGGAAGCATGACAAAATGTGAAATAACTATTATTATACCATTTTTGTCGGGTGCTCTTAAATTTAGGTAATTTTTTCACTGCGTAATGTACAAGTTGTCCACGGTAAGGCTTTTTTTCGCACACTAAATCCCAAACATGTTTTTTATCTCAAGTTGGACGAAAACATTGAAAATGATTGACAACTGCAATTTTCCGTGGTCGGGTAATTTTTATCCGCCTCTTGATAAAAATTATCCGAAGTTGGATAATTGTAATTTTCAATTGTTTGCAACGTTTTTATTCAACTTCAGATAAATAAAAATATATTTGGGATTAACTGTGCGATGATCGAAGAAAATCAGTAATGGTATTTGAGAAATTGCCTTTTGATTTTTTTAGTAATTGTTTACTTTGATGACTACGGAATTTTAGAGTAAATTGTTTAACAACTTTCAGAAAATCTTCTTTTTAGTTGAAAAGCAAAATACCATTCGGAGGAGACTCATAAAGCTCCGTATTTTCAAGAAAAAAAAGCAAATAATATTGATATAATAATTAAAGTTCACGCATTTCGTTTAAACTGTTCAGTGTTGGAGAATATTTACTATAAAAAAGTCAATTATTTTGAATTATGGTAGTCAGTTATTCACTGAGGAAACTATATCGCACAAATTACAATATATATCGTAATTCCTGCGCTATATATAGTAATTATCGCATTATAATAGCGCAAAATCGAGATATCGTACATTGCATTGTATCAACAATTACGATGCCAGCGCTATCCAGCGTCGTTTTACTTCATTAAATTTAAAGAGAAATGGGGATTCCCATCTGTCAGTTACATTTTGCGCTTTTGCTAAATGGTATTAAATAAGTTCTAATTCGTCTACAATAATGTGATTTATTTCGGATGAAATATATCAGTAAGTAGATATTTTTTTATATTTATATTTATTTATATATTTTTAATTTTCTCTGTGATTGTTTTAAATCTAGTGTCCCGATTTATAGCTCGAACTGACTCATACTCTGCCTTTTTCCCATTGCTGCTAAGGACGCCGTAGCAGACAACAGCCACAAAATTTAACTTCATTTTTGTCTGTGATATTAGTGCGTTATAATATCGTACAAAGCTCCGGGACCTGATTGTACGTTATCATATTGCGCTGTCTTGCAATATAGAGGTTTTGCGATATCATTGTGCGATATCTTTTTCTCCGTGTTATAGGTATTATTTTAATTGACTAAATTTAAAAAAAAACTATTGGTATTCATTGAAGTGTTGGAAGCAAACAATTTTTTATTGAAGAAAAGTCTGGACATGTCGCTTGAGAGTTAGAAAAATATTATTATTTTTTTTAATCCTCAACATTTTTTATTCGTCATTCCCGGACTTAAAAAACTTGGAATCCAACATCTCTCCATAAATTATGTACAGTATTAAATAAAAGGATTTTGATCGTATTTGAAAGAGGATCGTTTTCGGAAACCGAGTTTCTAAGGCAGGCCATCAAACATATTTTTTTGATCGTCAAAATTAATTGCCTTTTGAGCATTTTTTGAAAGTATGTCTATATTAACTTTATAAAACAAATAAGAAACTATAATTTTAGTGATCGTTTTTACTTTTGAAGTTACTTCAGATCGAAAAATGTTGGAAAATATTTTTAGGTCTTATGCACCTTTCCCCTACAAATTCAGGACTAAACTTGGCCTTTTGTTATCTCAAATTGGAGGGATGCTAACTTTATCAGCTCCCGCTTCAATAAAGATTGCCCACTTTGCATTTAAGTAGTTATGTCAGTATGTGCCAGCCGCAGGTCAGTGAGATTCGCGACTGCTGTATTTCAGTGCACGTGTTTCTGGCCAGGTATGCGCTGCATTAGTTATCTCTATTTCCGAAGGTGGAAGGCGGAGGGTGACGATAGGGGAGGAATGCAGCCGTGGTTTTATCAATGAAGCGTAGGCTTCCAGGATATTTGAAAAAAGTATATGTACTCGTTTAGAAATCGGTTTTATCAAAATATCAAAAAGAATGGAATATACTTTCGTGCTCACTATTGATTTGCATATTTTTTATTCTAATATTTATCTTTCGAAAAACGTATCACCTTTTGTTCTATTTATATATTTCAGTTATTAGACACACTATACTATTGGCACCTTTTGACGCTTGTTCAATGTTCAAACTATGTTATTGCTATTTTGACAAAATGATACTATTGCTTAAGTTGCTCGCTAATGCAATTATTTTTGCACTTTGGCTTTAAAAAAAATCTAAAAATTCTTCATCTATTGTCTAAAATAAGATATCTGCCATCTCAAAAATATAAATTTCAAAAGATTCCAAGAAATATATAAATTTGAAGAGTCTTTAGGGATTTGAAAGATTTTAAGATATTCCACAAGATTCCACGGAATTTTAAAATAAAAAAAAATTTCAATAGATTTGAAGCGGATATCAAATATATCAAAGGATTTCCACAATAAAATATTTACCTTTAAAATTGGAAACCTAATAATTTAACAAAATGTCTTCCAGGAAAAAATGAGCCTTCATCTACTAAAATGTGACCTTTGGTCAACAATTGATAAGAAGCGACAATAGGAATAAATTCGATTGCAAACTCATTGTTAAAATAAATGCATTTTTAAAAGTTTTAACATTTTTTATTCATTGGTTAAATAACAAATTTCTCGATGAAAAACTTTTCAAGCTCTAATTCTAAAATTTTAAAATTTAAAAGAGTTCCATTTTGAATGTTTACTTTCAGTTCAGTTCTAATCACTTTAATTATAAAAAATCAGCCCTAAGAAATACGATTTTTTCATTTCGATGATCGTGAAAAATTTTTTTGAACTGGGAAATGCGGGACATTTTTTTCTCAGTTAAAAAGGCCACCATGAACTCACCCTCTAGAATTAGTAAACATTTCCCAAGATTAGAAAACCTGCTTTAAAGTTGTAATATAAATTAAATTGAATAAGCTACCTAAAATTGTTACCAATCTATTTATGTTACTTATGTTTATATCTAATTAAGATTCTAGGAATCTTATATTTTTAGGCCGTGGCTACGTGTACCTAAATTTCGGTACAAGTAGATGGATTTTTTCGGTGCGAATAGGGTGAGCTGGAAAAGGGGCTATATGTAAAGAAATTTTGCTGCGAATGGCCGGATTTTTTCATTACGTGTATAGACACTCCCATATTTTTAATGTTAATTTAAATATCTTTGCAATTTATGACACGTGCTCTGAACGATGTGCTAACTAATCATTGCGATATGACAATATGAATAACTTTTCTTATTTTTTTTTACTTTTTCAGGTGAGTACTTTGATATTGAGGTCTCAGCTTGAAATATATGCATGTGCGTCGCTTATTATGATTGTAAGTAACGAATTTTAATTATTTAAAGTTCTTTTATCTCGTATTTTTGCCTAAAACAGTTTATATTTTTTCATTTAAATGTATGTGCTAAGTTTTCGTGAACTGGGAAAAATTGGAAAATGATCGGGACTTTTTTTCCTCGATTAAAACGGCAACCTGTTATCCAGAAAATGAATGTTATTTAAAAGATTTCAATTGAAAATAACACATTTGAATAATACATAAAATAATTACATAAATAAATAAAATAAATTATAAAAAATAATAATAATAACAATAATTATTAGTTTGAAGGATGTTCATTATTTTATTGAAAACTAGCTGCGTCCTGTGGCGGCGGTTTTGCCACCGCGGAGTGTATTTACTTTTTATTGCTGTTTTCAGTTGAAAATTGGCCGTACCAACTCAGAAACCTTCGTGGGCTCATGCACAACAAATTTGCTAAAGATCATCACATGATCAAATGCATAGTTTACGATTCAATAAAGGACGTATAGACA
>NC_046658.1:112437629-112440504 GCF_010883055.1 Belonocnema kinseyi | reverse complement strand
CCTGATACTCCTTCAACCCCCGAAAGGGATTTGGCTTGAACGCATATATTAAATAATAATAAAGATATTTTTCTCTTTCTGTAAAAGACTACATTTTTCTGGAACAGAATTTCCAGCATAATGCTCAGAATATCTCCATATAGTACAAAATTATCAATATAATGTGGAATTTTTTTATAATGCTTTTTTCTTTAATTGTTGTATGCCCTGTAACATTATAAAAATGCAATAGGATTAACATTTATTTCCATTTATGCAAATATAATGTTAAAATCCTTAAGATTTTATGCTATAGAAAGAAGAAAGTTCAAATTACTACACATTGTTTATTATTCTATGTAATTTTCTATAGCTACAGCGTTCAATTAAATATTTTTCATAAAAAAATATATTAATAGGTTCTTCGTCTGGAACTTCAACTCTGCATTCCTAAAATAATAATTTTGTCGAAATTAAATTTGACTTGCAGAGTGTCCACTATTTCTCTTATTCGCCTTTATTCAAATACACCTTTCCCCCTTCTCTCATGGAATATACGATATTTGAAAATACTATTGCACATTTTACACCTGAAAAATTATTATATTATATTGCATTACATTACATTGTATTATATTACATATTATATTTTTTATTCGCGTATAAATTTCGAATTCGTGTTCAATGCATTTTAAAATATATTACACTTTTTTATTTATCTAGATTTATTCTAATAACGTAATGTGTTTCCCGGTTGGCCATGCAACATATTTGTGATACTTGCGAACCCCTCTGAAAATGCAGTGATAGTTGAAAGACATAAATTAAGATAGAATCACCTTTCAGGTGGTGTTAATAGGCCGTAACAGTTTAATTACACTCTTTTTTCAATTTCGTTAATTTAAGCCTAAGCACCTGCGAAGTGGCCAAGAAGGAAAATTCACATTTCCTCTTCCCGTAGCAAAAACGGTCGTTCACCTGGGGGGAGCATTAATAAGCCTGAAGCTCGCTCAATGGCACTAATGACGCTAATTAATTGCACTGAAGACGACGAAGGACGCATTACTTTTCTACTTAGCGCGGAAGTACGTGGAACGCAGATGGAGCTACCTTCACGCCAAAAGTCGGTTTTTAATGCCTCGTGTCAGAATCTTTTATGACAAAAGGGGGTAGATTTTATGACACTTTATGAGGTTTCAATTTCGGTTCCGATAGGCGCGACTATTGAGTAAAGTAGATAGGGGGTCGCTGGTCACCATTTGATACTGTACCCGCATTATCCCTTTCCTTGGTTCCATATACTCAACTTCATCTTGTGATTCTTTGTCATGATCTCAGGAAATTAGTTTCTTGTGAACGGATTAGGCTATATGATTAATCTTTATTGCTTCTATGGTGCCTTACAATGGAAACGTGGATAATAAGCTAAAAACTTGGTCTCTAATTTAGAAAATTCAATTCTGAAAATTACCTGAAACTTAGAAGAAATATCTTGAAATTTACTTAAAATTCCAAAAACAGGCAAAAATTAAGAAATTTAAAAGATATGTAATTTTGAAACTTGCAGTTTAAAACTAAGATTCAAAATATAAAATTACGAAAAAACTATACAAGCAAGTGTTTCTAACGAGCTATATTTTCAAGATTTGATTTTAGAGTATACAGTGAAGGAAACATAAAATGGGTTTTCATTCCCAACTATTTTAAAGTGAATTTTTCATGTTTTGAATTTAGGAAGCACTTCAAAAACTTTGAAAATCATGATACAGTATAAAAAGAGATCACATGAAACATAAAAAAAGTTTAATCCTCATATTCATTTTTTGTAGCAATAGGGAGAAAAATGTAAATAGGCTTTACCTAGTTCGCATAATCATTTCTCAACAACGACCTCAACTTTAACCACGTTTTTGGCAAATTGAACTTTTTTTGCACATATTTATAACCTTTGCAGATAAACCAAAATATACACTGAGAAAACTATCGCATGAATTACAGTATATACCGTAATTCCTGCACTACATATCGTAATTATCGCATTATTATAGCGCAAAATCGTGATATCGTATATTGCAAGTTTTTACATTATATACAGCATAATTATAAAATCTATAACGTAAGAATTTAGGTTTATTACGCTTTAACATTGTATTTCTTGTTTTGTGACCTCGCGAGTGTTCGAGTAGTCAGCAAGCGATCACAGAAAAGATTAAAGATAAAGCTTACATCGATTTCAGGTGAAAGATTCACCGGAACAAAAATTAACCTTGCCAGATAAACTTTACATGAATCGAAGATAATTTCCAATTTTTAACCTTACCTGGATAATCTTTCATCTTATAATCGCTTCATTTTTATTCGAGGTGTAGCGACAATTACGACGCACAGTGGGGTGAAATCGGAAAACGAGGTTCAAAATGACATTTAGAACGCAATTATGCACCGATTTTAGAACTTTTTTTTTGAAAAATTCAGAACTAAATTTTTCAGAAAATGGTGGGAGTAGATTTTTTATTCTTTTGTTTATTTAATTATTATTTTAATGCAAACATCGAAAAAAATGTCGATTTTTCTAATTTCATTTTTTATCTTCTAGACAAAATTTTTCTTATACTTCTCGTCCCTTGAATTTAGTGCACAGGGGTATAAGAAATATAAAAAAATTCTTAACTTGCATAGTTAATTGTTATAAACAAATTATCTAAACAAATGCAAATTTTGGCCGTTTTTAGGCGAAAAGGAACCGTTTTTTCTTCCTATTGTATTGCAATTATGTTGGCAGTGATTTTTTCGTAAAAAATTTGCCACCTATCAATATTTGTTTATTTATAAACAAATTATATAAACAAATGCACATTTTGGCCGTTTTTAGGCGAAAAGGAACTGTTTTTTCTTC
>NC_046658.1:112436004-112437529 GCF_010883055.1 Belonocnema kinseyi | reverse complement strand
TTATTCTACTATTTTGCCGCACCTAGGAGAAACAAGAGAATTTTTTATGAACAACGAAAATACATGTGTTTTGACAGAATGATACGAGACACGAAAAAATTCAAAGAAATACAATTTTTTTCTAAAATAATTATAAAAAAATGTCTTTTCGCACTTCTTTCTTAACTCACGTTATTTTTTAGATTTTTTCGAAAGTATGTATAGAATCCTTTAAATTTTTTTCTCCTCAATATAATTTTATGGTGTCAAAAAGAAAACAAAGGAGAAATTAACAGCTTCAACAACTTTTACATGCCATTTTTTCCTTCGAAATGGGCATTTTTGAATTAACCACTACTATCTATTTTTCTAACCTAATTTATTTTTACACAAAAACGTTGTTTAAATTGTTAAATTAAGAACTTTATGATTTTTCATCACAACATAAAATTGTATTGTAGAAAGAAAAATAAATCTTTAAGGACATTATACTTATTTTCGTAAAAACCTTGAAAAGGAACAATTTTCCTTCATTTGACTTTTTTCGTATCTTGTGTCGTTTTAGCAAAAAATATGAATTTTGCTTCTTCAAGAAAACAAAAATTCTACCGTCTCAGCAAGGTACTGGCACGGGGCAGAATATCGTGGAATACTCTCTTCGCATTAAAACGAATCTAAAAAAAAAATCAAGAGAACAACAATCAGCACAACAGAATCACAAATAAAACAATCAATATCCATATTAGATTAAAAATAGCACACAGTGAACAAAAATGTACAATATTTTTTGATCATCCGTGTTTTCAATTTTAAAAATTCAAAAACTCATAACTTTTACAAATAGAAATTTAAGAAAATCGGTAAGATACGAGGTAAGATACGTATCGACCATATCGGAGTATGTAATTTGTTTGACAAACTTAATAATATTATAAGTTTAATGAACATAATTGAGGCATTCAGAACTACAAATAGGTAAAGCCCAACTTTGTCGAAAATCGTTTTTTCCAGTTTCAACTACTTTACACAGAGCAAAAGATATCGCACAATGATATCGCAAAACCTCTATATCGCAAGAAAGCACAAAATTATAACGTACAATCAGGTCCCGGAGCTTTGTACGATATATAATGCACTAATATCACAGACAAAAATGTAGTTAAATTTTGTTGCTGTCTTCTGCTACAGCGTCCTTAGCGGCAATGGTAAAAAGGTAGAGTAGGAGTGAGTTCGAGCTATAAATCGGGACACCAGATTTAAAACAATCACAAAAAAAGTAAAAATTTACTGCAGGTAAAACCTGCAACGGTTAATGATTAAACATATTTCGGCGAAAGTTTCACTGAGGTTGAAGTATCATTTAGTAAAAGCGCAAAATCTAACTGACAGATGCGCATCCCCATTTCTCTCAAATTTAATGAGGTTAAACGACGCTGGATATCGCTGGCGTCGCACAGTGGGGTGAAATCGGAAAACGAGGTTCAAAATGACATTTAGAACGCAATTATGCACCGATTTTAGAATTTTTTTTTTTGAAAAATTCAGA
>NC_046658.1:112431947-112435904 GCF_010883055.1 Belonocnema kinseyi | reverse complement strand
CCGAAACTAGAAAGAATAAAGAGAAAAACCGGAGTTTTCAATATATTGACTTCGGATATTTTTAGAAAAACCGCCTCCATTTTTTCACTTTTTAAGCATATTTGTATTAATTTTCCAAACAATTTTTTGAATAAAGACGAGAAATTCTAACAGAAAAAATGGATCATTTTTTCATAGTCTGCGTTTTCATTTTTTTAAATTCAAATACTCATAACTATGTCAATATTTTTTTCAAGAATTCAAAAGGTATGTGTTGTCTGATTCTCTTTGAAAAACAATATATTTGAGTGGCAAATAATTCTATGACTTGAGCATAGATAATATGTGCGATTTGAAATGAATTCTCGTAACATAATCAATTTACAACTTAGGAAAATTCCATAAACATGAATCACTGTATGCAGGATATTTCGAATCATAATATAATCTATGTTCCATTACGATAAATATATCTTTATAACGTATTTCTGACATAAAGTGGGTTTCACACTGTTTTCAAATTAAATTCTTAATACTATGTAAATGGCCTGTTGAATGTTGATTAGAACAGACTTCGTACGACAAGAAAATGGTCTGGCGTCTTTAAAGATTTATGTGAAAAAGTTTTTATTGTCCTGCTTATCAGGATGTCAAGGAATTTTGTTGGTCAGGAAAAGTCAGGGCATTTTTTCGAGCATGCTGCAATTTGTTTTAAATATTATTACATGAAGTTAAATAACGATGTTTTTTTTTATTGATAGAAGTAAATTTTTTTAGTGCTGGATTTATCCTAGAACATAACGGTCTAAGTGCCAAATTTCTGAAAAATCATTTATACAGCTCTTTTTGTGTCAATATTTTCGTTTTTGACACTTCGCCGCACCATTGAGAAGGGATTTTCTCATAAGTGGTTACTTGCCTCAGAATGTTCCTTTTGTGGTTTGATAGATCAGCGATTCCCAAACTAGTGCCGACGTTCGGGGCCCGACCGAGGTCGGGGGAAGCCAGCCCGGGCCCAGCACCTCGGCAGCCCCCCCCCCCGTTACGAGGACCCTTTCATTGTCATGAGATTTAAGGCTGTTTCAATAAGTAAAATCCTAAAGACATGGCTCAATTCAATTCTAATTATCTGAATCATTTTCCCGATATAATTTTAAGAAAATGAAAAAAAAGTTGATGAAAATCGGTAAACATTTCGAGTAATCAAGCATATTTTTTAGTACATGCAAAATTACAAGAACTGTCAACTGGCATTGAAGATATTAACCGATTTTCATCAACTTTCTTTTTATTTGCTTAAAATCAGATGAGGAAATTGATTCAACTAATTAAAATTTAATTTATTAACATTTTAACACATTTTAATTTTTCTCAGCCGGTTCTAATTCTCTCGCGTGAAGCATGCAACCTTCCGCATGACCCACAGTCAAGTATCCCCCTTGGGTTCTAGTAGAGGGAAAAGAAATTGTAAGGTGGCGGCCCTGGCCCTCTCTGAAAACTGCAAAAAAAGTTTGGGAATCGCTGTGATAGATGTAAGTAAAAGCTTTAAAGTACTTTATTGTTTTTTATAGATTAAAAAATAATAAAAAGTTGTGCAGCCTTCTTCCTTCGCTATTCGATAATAGTTTTAAGCAAATAACATAGTTTTAATAATTATTATTTGTATTATTCAATTAATTTCGTTGATATTTTTTCTTTTTTGACGGATAAATCTCTCTTGGTTGAGTATCAAGATATTTTGTTTTAAAATCCGCCTTTCTTGGCTGTATTAAACTACTTTTTGTTTAAAATTAAAATCTTTTTGGTCTGCAATTCAACTACTAAATTTGTTGCAAGAATTCATAGTTTTTCTATTAAAAATAAAATAAACTACTGCCAAAAATACTAAACATACAACTTTCACTACTTTGTTGAATCTTGGTCTTTTTCGGTAGAAAACTAATCTTCTTGATTGGTAATTCATCTTTTTGTTGAAAATGAAAGTTTTTTTATTAAAAATAAAAGGAATTTAAACCGTTCCAAACTTAATTTAATATTGGGCCTATATTAATTTTATCAACCCACGCGGAAAGATTATACCTACTAGTGTGAAACATTGTAAATAATTTTCATTTGTTTTGTACATTCTTTATGAGAAACAAATGAAAATTATAAATAATTTTTTCCACTATTTATAAACCATATTTAATTTTCTCGTCCAAGTTTGAAAAATTGTAGGTCCTGCTTGTCCTTTTATAAAGTAAGTTTTATATGTTAAACAACATCGTCATCTAATTTTGTATAATTATAAAAAGTACCAGTTCTACTTATTTAGATATTTTACTGAAGAAAAAATTACTCATATTAAACTCGAGTAATAGTTGTACACATATTCCTATTATTCTAAAATTTTGTAATAAATCTATATTTAATTGCAATTTAACAATTCACAGATGAATAATTAGAGGGGTTATTCAAGTACTATGTACACAGAAAAAAAGTCTTAATACAGTATCAAACGTGAGCTTGTTTTAAGGTATAGTAAAAAGAAGACAGCATCAGCTAAATACTAGAATAGGGTTAAGGTTTTAAAAGAAAATGAGGAACTGAAGTTGAGATGCTGTATGAGCTAAAAAGTAGTCGCAAGCCGGAATGCGGGCTTGAATTGAAGTGCTCTACTAATTAAAACTAGCCGTAAGCCAGAACGTAGTCGTGAAGAAAGATTTTTTGCAGACTAAACATAATTCGCAATGTAAAATGCACGCTTAAAGAAAGCCCATATATTACCTCAAAATAAGTGTTTAAGCTGTTTTAAATGCTGTGCTCATTAAAACTAAGATAAAGGGGAAGGTTTAAAGCAATAATAAATACATAATATTAGTTTAATAATATGAGGCTATGGCACAATTAATTTTAAACAAAAGACTTGTTTTAATAGTTCACGATACATCAGTAAAATATCCCGTTTTATAAAAAGAATTAAAATACAATATATCACGGCACGTGTCAAGATTTTTATAGGTTAGGTGATGACAAGAATTCCGACTAAGACTGTGGATGCTCGATCACCAGGCTCGATCGCCGAGCCTGGCCCAGGTTCTTAACCCTAGTTTAATATCGATTCCTAGCCATTTTATTATAAGACTGCGTTTTTTTATGGAACTATTTATGGAACCACTACCAGAAGAATTTGTGATGTACTCAACCTCATCGACAAGGGGATCTACATTTATTCCTGAAAGGTTAGGATTTATAATATTATCCTTATTTAAAAAGGCATTTCACTTGCGGGTTCATTTAGTACCACTTCAGGTTATGATTCTTCCTCGTCATCTGTATCACTATCTACACATACAATCATTTCGTAGGTTTAATCAAATATATACATTATATATATCCTTTAAGTTTTGTATAATCAAAATTTTGATAATTCTTTAATCGTTTTTAAATACATAAATAATTGTTTGCGTCTGAATAAATGTAATATACTTACAATATCGTTTTAAGAGGTTAAAATTACGCTACCATAATGTCTACATATAATTTAAAATTTTTATACTTACTTTTGAAATCCACACGTAAGTATGGAATAGTAGTTCTTGCTCGATGTCTCCTGACTCTACAAGAGCTTTTTATTATTTTAGGAATTCCGCAACTTTCTAAAGTTACACCCTTGAAGCAAACACAAATTTGCGTAGATCATATTGGATAATTACAGAATAATGCCACGCCATCTGCGATACATTTTAGGAACTGTGCCACTGCTTATCTAGCCGGGCTCGAGGTCGAGCCATTGAGAAATACAAGCTAGAGTCAGGCCTGAGGCCTCCGGCCTGGCCCAAGCCTGGAACCGAAAAGATACCGGGCGATTTCTGCGTTAGCTTCTTTTGAAATGATCTTCATGCTTTCTTTTAGTCTTGGGCTTAATTTAAGGCAAAACTAAAAGCAAGGCCAACCCAAATTTAAGAATCTTGTGTGTATATTAGTTTGAAAGGCGGG
>NC_046658.1:112426815-112431937 GCF_010883055.1 Belonocnema kinseyi | reverse complement strand
GGTGGCTAATGCCAGAACTATTTAAAACAAAACGATATTTAATACTTAAATGGCTTTATATAAGAAAAATTATGCCCAGAAAAATTTAGAGATACCTTGAAAAGGTCTTGAATTTGGAGGGAATTTATTTACGGAACTGGAGTAGACACCCTCAAAATATTAAAAGAACTATCTTTTTAATGTTAGCGCCTGAAAAGTCGTAAAAAATGTAAAACTCCGGGGAAGGGGTTTCACCCTGATGAACATAAAACCGTAAACATCGTGGAGAATCGTAGACCCATCGGCCAGACCGGACAAAAGGTATGACAAGAATGGGCCACCTATGCACACCTATTCTGCTTATCAGGCTATGGTAGTATTGTCCTGATACCGACTGAATGCCTGGCTTTATGGTCTGATCTTGTAGCCGATACACTCGCATGTAGAGGGCATGCAGAACACCAACGACAGCAAGAATCACTTGAATATCTTTTCTTGTCGTTAGCTGCGGTTGTCCAAACTACTTTGGCTCCGAAAAAACCTGATCCAAACTTCCTTTATCCAAGTGCTCAAAAAAATTTCAAGAAATTCTTGTTAAAGCAGACACGAAATATTAGCAGCATCAGGTATTCATGAAATGGAAGATATTTCATGTCACGGGCAAAATAAAGCATTATCTACTATTTCATGGAATTTAGTAACAATTTGCTTCTCACAAACACCAACAACGCGTTCAAATTAACAAAAAAAATCGTTTTCTTTGTTTTACTGTAGGTATCTATCAGTGTGCGCCTAAAGTTCTACTCAAAAGGGCTTGCACCTCTCGTTTTCCTTCTGAAAAATAATTTTAGTGATGCCTCACGATTATTTTAAAAGAAGAAAATCGCTGGAGGCATTGTTGAATAAAAAAAACTTTCTTATTATTATTTGCAGTTTACTACGAATATTCATTTAAGCCTTAAACATAACTGAAATATTTTTTTACACCGGGATTATCTCCTTCGATACAAAAAATATCTGGTCACAATAAATTATCATTTGACAACAGTTTTTATGAACAAATATACTTATATTGCAGGTTGAAACAAAGAAAATATTTCTGTTCTGCAGTCATTTCTTTTTTTCTGAAGATTAATATCCTAACACAATGGATTTCCATTTAACAACATAATAATGATTGCTTCTAAAAATTCTTATAAACAAGTACATAACAAAGTAACAACAGTAGTGTGTCAACAAGTAATAATAATTTGTAATAATTATGTTTCGCTGAGAAAAAGAACCTTTTAAATTAAGCAAGACCAAAAACAGTGATTTGATTCATAAAAATTATAAATAGAATGATAATTATTAATATAAATATACTATACTATAAATATACATATTTTCAAATGTAACTTTTTTGGTATTATATTAATCCTGAGATAAAAGTAAGTAACCAATGAAAAAAGTTATATGTTCAAAAATGTGATATACAGGGTGATTTTTTTAACTTGAAACTTTTGATTCATAACATCTTTTCATAGAGTGCCTACTTTTCGAGATATTTGAAAGTTTCAAGTTAAAAAAATCACGTGAAACTTTCAAATATCTCGAAAAATAGACACTTTATGAAAAAATGTTATGAATCAAAAGTTTCAAGTTAAAAAATCACCTTGTATAAGTAAATTTGTTTGTAAAGCTTTTTCATACAAATTTATAACAAGGATCGTTTTCATTTAATTTTGGGTTGTGAATTATTGCTTTTAATGTTACATAACCTAGCGATAAAATCAGTGTATAAATACATTCAAACACTGTAAATTCAGCAGATGACAGTTTTATGCATTAATTTGTTGACGACAATTGAAGTAATAGAGTAAATCATTTATATTGAAAATTTTAATTTGTTGAGAGTGAATTTAATAATTGTGTTGTCTTGAGGAAATGTCAATAAGCCGAGCAAGGAAAACTACTTTATCACAAAAATATTATTTTTTCTTTTTCCTTTGTATTCTAAAATGTTCAATACATGTAATAATAAATACAATTTATAATATGAGTCAAAGCATGCCTTAGGGATGCTCCTGAGGAATTTAGGGTATCCCCAAAGCACGATTCTTTCCTTCTTTTACAATCTGAAATATATTTATTTGTTTAAAAATATAATATTGTCGGGGCCTTAAAGGGTGCCAAACAACACAGGTCTGCCCGCCATTGGTATATTGTAGGAATTTCATTTGCCTACGAAACTATAAATTTTTTTTTGATATTTCTGGGTAAGCAACATGGTGTTTCAATTTATAGTTGTTCGCTTTTTACATTTTATCTTCTTGAAGATTTCGGCTTCATCTTGATGTCGGTATAGACATTTAATTAGTTTTTCTGAACGCACAGCTAAGCGTGATAAATGCAGGCTCTTGAGCATAGCAGGGAAATACGATATAGGTGAGACAGTAAAAAATGTCGAAAGAACTGAACGAGAAGCAAGAACCCTTTACTCGCAATTAGGTTACATTGAGCACGTATATAATCCATAAATTCACTTTAGAAGTGTGAATGTTCAACAAAAAATGATTTCTGATATAATTGGGATTATAAATAAGCTGAGTTAAAGAGTTAGCAATAATATTCTTAATATAACAAATAATGTAATGCCTTGTCGTAAACATATTTATTAATAAAATAATGATTATCATTAATGTGCAAGCAGACTGGGAGTCATGAAAGTTAAAAACAGGCAGACAGGAGTATGACGGATCACTGAATCGCTTTCAACTTTAACTTGACATTCAGGAATTCTTACTGAAAAGTTCAGAACCATGAACATCTATTCAATTTCTCTCGGAGCCTGCGGAAGAAGTTCAGTAATTTGGAATGTACAGGTTTTTCTTGTTCAAATTAGGACATCATAATTCAATAGAAGTATCAATTTCCCGCAAGTGACATTTGACTGAAATGAATAAGTCAAGGAAACTCAAGGCATCGTAAAGTCCGTGTGAAGACAGAAGATCCGTCATAGACGATAAATGCGACGCTATGCGTTAACATGAAGGGTTAGAGATAGGGATACACGTGGTCTACGAAGGTTTTCTCTTATCACACCTTATCCTGCGCGAAATGAAGCATTGCATGGCCCCGACATTTGCGTCGTAGTGGTCATCCAGGTCGAGCCGTTTTCCGGATAATGTGATACAGGGTCGATGGTGGAAGAAGAAGAACCGTCTGGCCGCCCGCGCCCGGCCCTCCAGGCCCTCCTGGGCCGGTAGAGTACACACTATCGGAAACCCTGGCGCGACCAATGCCCGCGCCTTTATCGCTTTACAACAGAAAGGCGCACATCAGTCAACTGGTATCTCCTCACGGTTGATTTCCCGTGGTCGCGGCGAAATCCCCATCCACACCCGGCGTCTCTCCTCATCCTTCTCCTTCCCCTGACAGCTCTTTAACCCTTTTCCCATCCCCAACCACTCTTCTCTACTGCCCTCCTCTGCCTCCCCCCGACGTAGAACCAAAAGCAGATAGCGAACCGGAGATCTACTGCTGCTGCGGTGTCGGTAGTTATGAAAACATATGAAATATATTCAATCTGGGCCGATGCGATAACACTGCTGCAGACCTCCGATCCTGTACTATCCACACCATTTCTAGTCGTTCAACCCACCCTAGAGTCGAATTCACATCTGCAGTTTCCAGAAAAAATTATAGATGGCTTGTGTGAGATATGGAAACACTTGGAAGTAATAGGCACGCGAAAAGAAAAGTGTTATTTTATTCCAATTCTGGTGTGAACATAATCTGCGACAGACATAAAACCTACTATTTTAATATTATTTTAACGCCGATAAGAGTGTACAATATTAATGAGCCAAAATCTACCTGCAACGATAACATCTTATTTTTCCTGCGGGGAAATTCGATGTAAATTGCTTTTGCTTCTTTTAATATGGGATATTTTTATTAAGGTGATTCATTTCAGGGATTTTTGGAATTAGACCCATTTTCGGTGATTTTCAAAAATGGGACACAACTAAATTTTTAACTTTTTGTGTTTTCAATTATAGGGTATTTTAGGTTTCGCGTTTTGAAACATTCTTCTATGTAAAAAATAATCCTGAAATAAAGGAACGTTATAAATTATTGAGTTTTGATGTTATGTTGTCGACTAGCGTAGTGAAATAGTTTTGGTCGAAGGAAGGATGGTTTTTGATCTACTATTCCAAATTAAAATGGTTATAAACTTTAGCTCTAAACAAAATTTCTCTATAGCTCTCATGGTATTTAAAACCAAGTTTACAGATGAATTATTTTATACCTGGGAGCTAAAAACCGTTTTTAGTCTACTCATTCAAATTTCACGCGTTTTGTTATTTCAGAATTTTTATTTAGATCTTCGTATTGGTTCATCTATTTCTGAAAAAAATTCCAAATTTTCATTCCAATTTACTTTAGAATAGTTCAGATTATTTGCAACAAATTATTTACAGTTCTATTTGTTATGTTCGTATAGCATTATTTCGTAATTGTATTTTTATGTACTTCTATTTGCTTCGATTGAGCTCAAACCGAATATTCTGGTATGTTTTACGACTATTTTAAGATTAGAAAGAAAAAATCGCAAATTTGATTTTTTTTAATTTAAATTTTTTCCTTGTTTTGTGCCAATTTTACATTGATTTGAGCCCAATTAAATATTTTTTAATCTGGTTTAATTTTGTTGTCCGAAAAATTATGTTTAATCAGTTAACAAAAGAACCTATATTGTTTCGTCAAATGAAGCTTTCAAGAATATTTCGAACATTTATTCCCGACAAGAGAATTATTTATTTATTGAAACTGCTCAAAGTACAATTTAGCTTTAAATAAAAAATATTTACATTATTGAATCATTCATTTAAATTGATAATACAGCGAGTAAAAACTGTTATATTATTTATTTTTCGCTACTTCAATAAATAAATAATTAAAATTCGTACGAAAATATGTATGGATTCTTCGAAATCCCATTTAAAAAAATACGATTTTTAAACAGAAACCCTTAAACGGCCAAAACGCCACTACTAGTACACTGCTTTTCAACGGCCAATAACTAAGACTATTCGACACTAGAAAAAATTGAGACACATATATTTTTATTGCTTAAGATCTCCTCTTTCCGACGGTG
>NC_046658.1:112418421-112426715 GCF_010883055.1 Belonocnema kinseyi | reverse complement strand
AATTCATGAATGTTTTCACAAAAATTTTGCCATTAAGACGCCATTTTGAAAATACTAAAACGAAAAATCGATCTTTGAACCATGGATTCTCAAAGTTTAGACCTTTATTCCACTGGTTAGTGAGATTCCAGGTTAATTACAGACTCGAAAAGCTTTGGAAAATGGTTCACAAAAAAAAATAGGCACGAAAAATCACGTTTTTTTTGTTTGAACTGCATTTTGGGATAATAAATAAATTTTTTGAGGAATTTCATTGGCACCGTCGGAAAGAGGAGATCTTAAGCAATAAAAATATATGTGTCTCAATTTTTTCTAGTGTCGAATAGTCTTAGTTATTGGCCGTTGAAAAGCAGTGTACCGGTAGTGGCGTTTTGGCCGTTTAAGGGTTAAACATTATTTTTACCATTATGTTAAAAAAATACTTTTTAGGTGAATAGAAGAAAATTTTGAAATTTCTAAAGTTGATTTACTGATATTTGTATACAATGGTACAAAGAACCTGAAAAGAATTTATTCATACACATGCATGTATTCGCATAATTAAGATTTCATGTTTGTAACACATATCATAAATCGTAAGCTTAAAAAAAGTACACATTTATTTCAATACTATCTCTGTACTAAATTCTGTGTTAACAGATTTGTTTCAAAGCATTTTTAGTTATATGGGAATTATTTTCGAAAATCTGAAGTTAAGGTAGGAATTCTGTGTTTATCATGTTCACTTCATTCGTGTCCTCTGAAGTTTTCATCGTATATTTTTGTAAAAAAATGCGAATTTATCATTTGCATTCACGTGACTAATGGCATGTGGGTATGAATAATATCTACTTTCTAAAGATTAAAAGTAAGATTGCTAACCTTGAATAGTATTGATTGCTTGCATACTACTCAAAATTATACAAAATACAGATTGGTTATTTAAAATATGAGCGCATATCAGTCGTGTTCCCTCTAATTCGTTTCCGCTAAAATTTAGAAATTATCATTTATTGAAAACCACTGGATTATCATAAATTCATCCGAGATGATTCCTCAATGATTAGAAAAGTGCTGTGTCTCAAAAACTCCAGAGATTTAATAAAAATTGACATACGATTATACAGAGGAAACCATCTAATTGGTTATGCAATATTATTGAATTTGGATCAGATAATTTCCAATGTCGTAATTAATCCTAAATTTTATGTAATTCGTGACGTTTATAGCATTAATGTGCATGTTATACACGTATCTACATAATGCAAATCTGATACAAAGTATTTGGCACAGTTTATTATACAAATTTAACGTTTTTGTGAGAACATAAATTGTTTTTATTTGTAAAGTCTTCTAGTCACAGTAGGTCGATCTCTGTATTTTATTTTGCACCGTATGAACAAAGTCATTTTTCATAGAATTTCAAGAAAAATATTCAGAATTAAATAGTCTATTAATGTAAAAATGTTACATTATAAAGAATTTAGTGCTAAGTTTACGTTTCTTGAGCGATGAAAACCCAGAATTTGACCCTACTGAAGTATGATCATTTTTAAATTACCTATACGACTATTTAATTTGAGTATCATTCACAGGGCCATCACCATTCACTTTTCCAATTATAAAGATGATTTTCGAAGATGGATAGGTAAGTTTTTGTCAAAATTGAATGCACACTCTTAGTTCGGTGCGCTCCGTCATCCTGAAATGCGACGCGTACGTGGCTAGACGTTTATCGACTAAAGATTTGCAGTTCCGTTTTACTTATGTTAGTAGGAGCTTCACAGATGTCCCCCTAAATGGTAAGTACCAGTTGTTGACAATACCACAACCATTTACAAAGTTAGACCAGAAACTCGGATATTTTCCAGATAGACATCATATAATATATTTCACTAAATAATTCTCTTTTGAGAATATGTAATCGTTCACAAAATTAACATGGGCAATTGAAAAACACAAATATTTTATTATCTCGCAAAACAAAAAGTTGTCTCGATTGTGTCCGTTTCATGTTTTATTGATCTGCAAAGAGACAGCAGTCGCACTTTGGTTAATATACGAGTACGTTGGTTGTTGTACCGCGTGAGTTTATTCATGCACATCTATAGTGTATCTCTCGAGTAGAATCTAAACATGATATTTGCCTACTATCCGGAGATTGGCATCGCTATCGATCGTGCATTTATCAGAAAAAAGGATCAGCCCGGGATCGATCCTGGCATTGCGTCTTCACTGACGTACATTTCGCGAAGTGGAGTTGCGTCTGCGCCTGTGGCAACGGTCAGGCGAGATGGAACGAAGTGGAGCGCTGAAATG
Organism: Belonocnema kinseyi; assembly: GCF_010883055.1. Taxonomy (NCBI): domain Eukaryota; kingdom Metazoa; phylum Arthropoda; class Insecta; order Hymenoptera; family Cynipidae; genus Belonocnema; species Belonocnema kinseyi. Next base: position 112,424,417 of record NC_046658.1, on the reverse strand, counting down.
GACGGTGCGAGGCAAACGGGTGCGCTGATAAGAGCAGTGGCGAGCCGTATCTTGATCACCGCTCGACGTTGTGCGATAACGATAACAAACTCCACGCTTCGCTCGCCTCACCTCGTCTCGCCTCTTCGCGTCGGAAAGCAGGAAAGCCGAGTTGAGTCGAGTCGCCTACCTTCACAACCTACATCCTACTGTCTACCGCATTTGGCAAATACGTGGGCGGAAGTCAATAACTGCACACGTTTTTCAGAATTCGGTCACTATGTCGACTATCCGCTGAATCATGATTCTAAAGTATATCAACTGCTCATTCTAACCATTAAAACCCAAATTTCTAAAATTAATTTACTGTAATAAATTTGTCCGGGATTTTGCCAAAAATGTAATCATATATTATTTACTAAATATATTTCCTAATATTTCGTGGAAAAATTTTCGGAAGTTTGGTAATTTCTTTAAAAGTTAGAGCATGTTTATTAACAAACTGTATTACAGTTTGATATACAACTGCTCATTCTAACCCTTAAACCCTACATTTTGTAAATTATTTTACAGTAAGAAATTTTTCTGGGATTCTGCTGAAAATGTTATTATATATTATTTAGAAAATGTATTTCCTCATATTTCGTAAACAATTTTTCGGAAGTTTGGCAATTTCTATAAAAGTTAGGGCAGTTTTCCTAACAAAATGTAACAAAAATGTTGTAAAAGTGAAGGAATTTAAATAAAGTCCGGGACTTTTCCTAATAGACTGTAGATACAATTGAGGAAAAGTTCAGGAATAGCTAAGGAATTTTTCGTACTACGCATGAGTGGAAATTTTACTAAATTTAGGAAATTCCCCTTCAAGTTACGGAATTTTGTCTAAAATGCCGTATGGAATATTTTGAAAAAATTTGATAATTCTTCAAAAAGTTAGGGAATATATCAAACATTTTATTTTATCGAATATTTATTATTCTTTTTAATCGCCCCCATAAGGTAGATTCACTGGAAATCGTCACTGAATTAGTTATCGTCAGATGGCGCAGTATTTTTGGTATAACAATACTCGCACTTGTCGCGTGTGATAAAAACTGTTATTTTAGGTAAGTTTAAATATCCTTTTATCAAATTAGTATACTTTCCTCGTGTTGATACTTAGTTACGTGCTTGACGATAGCTGACGTATTTGCATAATTTTAATTTTAATCGTGAATTAAAATTGACTAATTAAATATCATGTTAAGTGATCAAAATTAAGTTTTCCTATATCTGCTTTAATCAGTAAAGCCCACTGTGAAAATAAGAATTGGTTTTTAAGTATAATTACAACCATTTTTAATTTCGAATTTGGCATAAGATGTCGATTACTAGTGCATTTCTGCTGAAAACGATTTTTAAAACCTGTAAAATTGTAACTTTAAATTTTTTGATAATGTACTCTGAATTGAATAATTTTTTTAAACCAAACTTCTTTACCCTCATTCAGAATCTCAATATTTCAAAAGTTAATTTGAATTTGAATTGAATCTGAAAATTGTTGTATTTTTGATCGTAATCCGCAATTTTTGGTCAGTAACACTTTCAGATTGTCAACTGACACATCCACTTCCTCGAAACTGGATAAATTTTTCTAAACAAATTTGCGCTGGTTTAAATCAGCAACACGTCGTATCGGAAGTGTTTTTTACCTTATCTTTAACTAATGGTTTCGCTTATTATTAAAACTCATTTGGTTTCAGGCTTAAGATAGTTATTATTATTATTATTATTATTATTATTTTTAGAATATTGCTTATCGTAAAGAAAGTGCGTGTAAAATGGTCAAAAATAAGTTTACTCTCAATTAATGTAAAACTTATTCTGTATACAAGAAATATCTTATTATAAAAAAATGGAATCTAATTTTGTTCGAAAAGGAATTTTCTTAATTAAGGTGTGAATATTATCAAAACGTTAGTAGCTAGCATTATCAAACTTCTATCAAACATTTTCAAACAATTTTTAAATTCATGAGGATAAGAAAGGATAAGAAAAATTTCCCATTTCCATATGAGTTTTTTAATTCCCTAACGTTTATAAATTATTCTAGATTTTTTCGTAAATAGTTATGGCTTACTTATAATTAATTTCGCAAATTAGCGAAAATTGAAGTGTAGTCTTCCATTTTTGAAGAAAAAATATAGCATGTGTGATTATGGTACACGCCAAGTTAAAATAGATTTTTTAAAGAAAAACGGGTTTTCCAAGCTCCTACTTCAAAAATGCTCCGGGGGATCATATTTCAACTTACAGAGTTCATTTTGGGCCTACAATTCCGGAAATTTATTCGACTATATGCCCCTACACGTAACTCCATACCGGCCATAAGGTCCCTTTTCATGAAGACGACCACATATATTATAAAATAATTTAATGAACAACCATTTTTATCTTATAAAAAATTAATAATGAATTAAAGATTACAATAGCATCCCAGAAAAACGGAGGGCTCATTTTCGTTGCAGCTCATTTGTTATGGTCTCGAAATGAGATATTTTTTCTCAAAATGTGAATACTTCAAGTGTGAAACTGTATAATGATAATAACTGCAATTATTAATATCTTACACTTTATCAGAAAAGTATAAAAGTAGATTTAAAAAATCGATTACGAAGCGCGAGTATTGTAATGAGAATGTTTTCCTTAAGGGCGATATAGATCCTTGATTGAATTAATGTCGTTTTTAATCTGCAATCAAAAAAAATTAGCAATTTTTTTGAAAGGTGGATGTTTCGACAGTTTTTTAATATTTTTAAGTCAGTTTCTTTATATGCTTTAATACACTGTAAACTAAGTCGATCTACATGTGCATGTAAAAATAATATAATGTTATGAATAAAAATGGTACAAAAATCGTTAAGCAAATAATCTAAAATGCATATTTTTAGTTGTGGTAATAATACCTGCTATTCTGTCTTTTTTATCTTAGAATTTATTCATTTAGTTTGAATTCTGTGAAATTTTAAAGTATTTGAATGCATTTAATGCTAAATTTTAGGGTCAGAAATTTGAAAACTTTCATTTTTTCACTAGAATTGGTGAAAAAAGCGAGAATGTATGATGATTGAAGAAAGCTGAATTCCGTCAAAAGTAAACTGAAGTTCCGTTTACATTCCCTGCTTCGACTCGATAAATGTTCAAACACAATCTATTAATACGCCTATCAGATTTCTTTAGAAACATTTGATTTAATTTAATAGCTCTATTTGTACATTTTTATTTTTTGCTTTTTATTTTATTTTTTTCTAAGTAGAAATGAAGATCGTATTCTCGCTTTTGTCCAAAGTCCGATTCCTCATGCATATTAAAAGGCACGATAGTGAATAATGATCAACGCCCAGAGATAGTGTGTCGTCACGCTATGCGTCATAAACGGTAGTTTCACAAAGTTCGACTCAATGATGGTATCAACGAATTTTTAATCTTATATCTGCAGCACATCCCTTTCGAATGATAAAAGGCTACAATATTGTAATTGGTGAATGAATAATTCTTAAAGTTTTTTATTTGTCTATTTTGCAATCTATAGAGAGATTATAAGGGAGGGAAGATTAGACGTGGAATTTTAGGGCGTTTCTGTGTGGGAGGGTTGATTCTTGACAAACCGTTATACAAAGCTTTAAGAAATGCAAGGCACGCGACAGCCACTTCATTGCTTCGCGTTATAGTTTCCACCCTTTCTGCAGTTCTCCCTTTCAGCTCACTGGCTCGATACTTCCAAGCCGAAACTCGAGGTCTGAATCCTTCCTTATGTGCTTGTGTGTTCTTGTCAAGATTTCCGCTCAGGTGTTCATGATTCTCCTCTTCAAGACTCATGAATATCCTATTCATAGAACATTTTAAGATTTGATCTCTCGAAAACCCGTGACTGATGTAAATTCAAATCAAATTTTACAATTTTCACCTTCAGTGCATGTAAAATAAAATTTGTAAAGTGGACAGAAGAGATCGAGTATTGTATAAATGTATCCAGTATAAGTAAATTCAGAAAACGATTTCATTGAATCTAAAAATTTGTGGTTGGTTCAACCATAGAATATAGTTATTATCTTCACAAGAAATTATTTGTTTCATTTAATAACGTCTTTTTTTTTATTTCAAATATTGATTTGATTCAACCAAACTTCCATATATATCCAAGAAAACAGTTATTTTTCTTTTCCCCGCATTAAATTTTTTTTTAAACAATTCCTTTTTTTTATTAAAAGCTCATTTATTTCATTGGAAAAATCTACTATTATATTTTTAGTTCAAAATGTATCTCGTTAGGTTAAAAATTCTACTATTTCTTTTATAATTTAATTTTTATGTTCAAAATTCAACAATTTTCCTAAATAGTTATATTTTTTGGTTGAAAATTCAATTATTTTGGTAAAATTTCATCTTTTTGTTGCATTCAAATTAAAATCCTTCTTGATTGAGTTTTCTATTTTATTCAAATTTCTTCTTTTTGTGTTATATTGTTTTGGAAACTTATATTTTTGCTTAAAAAATAAACTATTTAGTTGAAAATTCTTCCTTTTACAATTGAAATTTGGCTGTTATGATATAAATGTCGGAAATTCATCTATCTTGGATGAAAAGTAAGTTTTTTGTCTGCAATATTTCAAATATTTTTTGAAAGATTCGTCTTTTTCACTTAAAAGTTGAAGTTGGTTAGAATGTCAACTTTCTCGTTCAAAATTAATCTTTTCGTGTTCAAAAGTCTGTTTTGTTAAAAATTCGCCTCTCTGGGTTGCAAATTCATCTCTTTTGGGAAGAAATCTTTTTTAGTTGAAAATTTAACTTTTTTTGGAAACTGCAATATTTTGACTTGAAGTCTTGAGAATTTAAAACGTTTCAAACTAAATAAAATATATCTATATTATTTTTATTTAAAATCATTTATTCCCCTATTATCGCTCTATTTTCGTGAAACATCATCATATTTTCCCTGTTTTGAGGGCATTTTGAGCTGTGAAGTCTGTTACGGCGAAATATTATTGAGATTTTAATTCCATCACTTTTATAAATACATTTTCATGACACAAATAATTAATCTGCAATTATCAACTAATTACGAGTATATTACAAATTGATAGTTTCACGATCGCGAGTGACTAACTTTGCAGTAATAATTTTTAGCCGATTAAAAATGACAAGGCATGACGAAAAACAAACATTCGTGAGACCACACCATGTTCTCATTCGGTTACGTTGGGCATCGATATGAATCTCAATGGGACCTCTCAGAGATTACAAGACGAGCGTATGAGATTATTGTACAGAAACTGTATGGTAAACGCAGCGATGCGTGTGCCGATTCACATATCGCGATTCTATCTTGAATGGCTGAATATATGAATTTATTAAGGAACAGTTGTGTTCGATCACTCAAGTTCTTTTTTTTTATTGTAAAACCCTGAGTGGTCCTTGACATTGTTCTCCATTTAAAAAGATCTTTATCACCTGACAAATGACAATTAGTTTTTGGAAACCTTAAAGCACTTTACTTTATAATGTTCCTATCCATTTAAATATATGAAAGTTTGCACTTTGTGTGCACTATGCATCGGATATTTAAATTTATGATTGTGAATGTGCTCACTTGATTAAGGACGTTTGGTTGCGCCATCGTCATTTATTGCGATCCTAATTCTATCATCAGACAAGTCGTTAGATTTTATCTCTCTTGCTAATTGTGATTGGCTAATGCGTATCAGTTGCATCATTCACACATTGTTGTGACGCTACTTATGCAGTCTGCGAGGAGGTTTACAATGAGTCCTTTCAATGACATGTGACGCCGGCATTCATTAGTATACTTTTTTACGTTTTTTACACTAAGGCGTGATCGCGTACCACTTTCTTTGCATGCATTTGTAAGCGGAATGTTGATGATATGTAATCTGCCATACAATATACTTAAGGGGCCGTTCAAAAAGTACTTCTTGCTATTTTCAAGACTTTCCGCCCCTCCTTCGTCACAGATCATC
>NC_046658.1:112402288-112418411 GCF_010883055.1 Belonocnema kinseyi | reverse complement strand
CCCCCCACCTACCCAAGGGACGTCGCAAATAAAAACGCAAACCTCCTTTTAAGTCAAAATTTTTGTATTTTGATTTAATTTTATAAACGTCTGATATAAAACACAAAACATAAAATCTTGATATTTTAACAGACTTCGCAGTTTAACGTGCTAGCTATTAAACGGGGGAAATTGGATGATTTTTCAGGAAAATTCAGGAATAAATTCTTTGCAATAAAATTATTATATAAGTACCATATTGAATTCAGTATGAAACGTTTAATATTTTTAATCGATATGTATATTCCATATTCAAAGAAATAATTAATTTTTTAGCTAAAAAAGATGATTTTTCTACCAAATAGTTGAATTTTTAACAAAATAATGAAATTTCCAACTAAATAGTTAAATATTCAACAAAAAGTTAAATTTCAAACTACGAAGATGAATTTTTAAACGACAAAGATGATTTTTCAACAAAACAGTTGAATTTTTAACATAAAAATATGAACTTCCAACCATAGGGCGAATTAAAAAAAAAGAATTAACTTCAACCACAAACGCTTGCATTTTCAATCAATTACTTGAATCTTCACGCTGAAAAGTCGTGTTTTTTTACAAATAAAATGGAATTTTCACCCAAGAAAGATGAGTCCTCAGCAACAAAATAGTTGAATTTTTAACTAAAATGATGCATGTTCCACAACAAAAACATTAATTTTTTATCATTAATTTTTATCAAATAAGAAAAGATTTAAATTTCATATCACAAACAATCAAATTAAACCAAATAGATGAATTCTCAAGAAAAAAAGATTTTCATTTTAAATCTATAACATTTAACTAAACAGTTGCATTTTTACTTAAAAAGATAGCATTTCTAAAACTTGCAGTACTTAAACTTGCAGTTAAAATGATGTATTCTTAACAAAAAGAAGAAAAAGCGATTTACAACGAAATAGTTGCATTTTTAACGAAATAGATCGATATTTAACTAAAAAAAGCAAAATGGTTCTCTTTCAACCAAGTAGTTAAATTTTAAATTAAAAGGATTAATTTTATACAAAAAATATACAAATTCACAACTTAGTACATACATTTAAAAAAAAACGAATTTTCTACAAAATGGTTCAATCTTCAACCAATAAAATGGAATTTTCATCAAAGTAGTTCAACTTTCAACCTAATAGTTACATTAATTTTCAACTACAATCAATTAAATTTTTAACTTAAAAGAAAAACGATTTTTGAACCAAATACACTACGAATCCAATTTAAGTCTCTCCCATTTAACTTGTTCTCAGACTTGTTGCCGCAGAAGCGGTCTAAGCGAACAAATGTTGTGTTCGCTTTAAGTCAAGTTCATTTAGAAGCATGTACTAAACTGAACTTAAATGGGATTCCCAGTTTAATAGAATCTTAAACAAAAGAGATCAAATCTGTACCAGAACTATAATACTGAATTTTCATTTAAAAATAATTAACTTTTAACGAAAAATATTAGTTGGGTTCTTTTAATTCTGTTCGTGTTCAATTCGAAAAACGAGAAAAAGTAAAAAAGCGGGGATTTTCTTAACAAAGAAAAAGTTTGAAGTCTGTATTTAGATCCTTTACTTTAATATAAAATCACTGATTTTTGTTATTGAAGTATTTCACAAAATTGTTGCCGTATTTATATTTTCCATGTGTGATGGTCACATTCTGCTCAAAACCCTCCCCCTTTTTCACAAATCGTCACAAACCCCGTTATCATCTCTCTTCCCTGGCAGTGTATTTTTGAAACACTTGAATACAAAATTCTCGTAAAATTTAATTCTAAAAATGATAGTGTCTGCCTGTATTTACCCTTTGATTGAAGAGATATCAAGAGACACTCTTCGAGAATTTCAGATTCGGCTTAAGTCTGCGAAGATCGGATTCACTCGGCTGCTCATTCTTCACGATCGCGATCTGACCTGACGAAAGATTTCCATGTGAACGTTGAATTGCCGCAATTTCCAAAAGAGTTGCCCGAGCATTCTCGCGCGGCAATCCACGATTTCTTAGCGAGAGGCCCTTCGGTCTCTAAGAATGATCGTTCAGAAACGATCAGTCGCGATCACCACGACGATAAAACCTGGCGAACTGGTGATCGGCAACCGATGAAAGATTAAGGGATCTTCTATAGTTCGTGTTTTCTCACGATGTGCAGAGGTTCCTAAGAAAAAAGAAACAAGATTCGGAAATCGCGACGAGGATTTTGTCTTCGATTAATGTAATTCGATATACTGATCAGTGCATTTACACTATCAACGGATAGTATCGGGCCGCTAACCAGGTGACCTATCAAAAATTAGCCTTGTCTTTAAAAGGTGATAGCGCCGTCCAGAATATACATAAAAATATTTCCGATAAATCGATGGGAAGCTTATTAAATTATGCACTATTGAAGCTACGGTTTAAGTAATCTGGCCTTGTGGGTATCGAATTATCAAGTGAGAAAGACATAAATAAAATTCCGATTGTTAACGAATTTGATATCTCAACTTTAACTTATGGCAGGAGCTTGGAAAATAAATTTATTAGATTGATATTTTACAAAAGTGATCTTTATGATCATGAAATAAAAATTGCCAAACTGTCGAACCATGGAGCGGTAATTTATTTTAAATTTAGTAAGCTCGCACAACACAATAATTATTTTATGAACCCGTGAAGACTTTTCAAATGTGTAATGGTTCGAATGAAAGATAAAATCCCAAAGATCACTTTCGTAAAATATAAAATGATCAGTTTCATTTATCTAGCTCCTGTTCATAGTTGGTGCTAAGTATAAAATTCCTCAAAAATAGAAATTTTATTTTTGTTTTTCTCACTTGATAATTCAATATACTAATATGGCCAAATTACTGCAACTAGAGATCATTTGACGCAGAATTGAATAAGCTTTCCAACAGTCCATTAGAACTACTTTTTTCCATTTTCAGGACGGAGCCATCACCTTTTAAAGTCAATGCTAATTTTGAATAGGTCCCCCTGTTATTGGCCTGATGCTATACGTCAGTATTGTTATATGCAGAAATGCTTTGAAGTCCCCACTATGGGGTAATATGGGATCTTAGGATCAGGCCTTTTTTTTGCTTTTAATCTATTTTAAGGAAAATGTATACTTCTGTTAATTTTCAGTAGGCTACTTGTAATACTCTTAACATCTGTTGAAACAGCCTGAGTAAACGCACTCGACCATTATCTGCTCATTAGTTTTCTATTTGGAGACGAATGACTATTGATATTTCGTAATAATTAATCGATGCATTGATAGTCATCAGGTGATAAAATTGCAAACGTGATTGCTTAGCATTTTCTGTCAATGATGAATGTTTCGTAAAGTACGATTCTACAGATAACCGATCTATGGATCAATGATTACGATTAATGATAGTAACCTTCGTAGAGTCATTAACGGTGAGGAAATTAAAGTTACTAAATGAATGGAAAATCATAAAAAAAGGAAAATATTCACTTTTTTCAATTCAGAAGATATTTTAATAAGATAACAAAATATCATTGATATAGAATTTCTTTGTACTTTATATTGTTCTAGCAATATTATATGGCATTGCCAATTAATAGTATACAAATATAAAACAAGATTAATATTATTTTTATTCTAAATTGCATAGTTTAATAAGTTTATAACAAAATTTATCTGAAAATCATTGAATTTGAAATATTAATGATATTTTCTTATCCTAGCAAAATATCATTGATATAATATTTCTTTCTACTTTATATTGTTCTAGCAATATAATATGGCATCGCCAATTAATAATATACAAATATAAAACAAGATTAATATTATTCTAATTTTAAATTGCATAGTTAAGCTTATAAAAAATGTATCTGAAAAGCATTGAATTTAAAATGTTCACTTTAGAATTTCATAAAATTTAAAATAATTCAACTTTGAATACTTAGTTCTTGAATGATTTTATTTCTAGGACATTTTTTCAAAGGTTATTTTAAAAAGGAGATACGAAAATTGGGAAGCTACTTTTAATATATTCAGTCTTTAATGTTTCGGAACTCTTCAACTGTGCAAGATTTCAATTTAAAGGTATTATATTGTTAAAAAGTTTAATTAAAAATATATATATCGGCATTAAGTTAATACTTTTAAATGTTTTATTTCAAAATGGTTAGTTTTGACATTATTTAAAAATTTGAAACGTTATTTCTGTTTTGTCGATTTGAAATTAAACTTTTCAATTTTAAAGATGTATAATTTAAAAATATTCACCCTCAAACGTTCCCATTTTGGGTGTAGCATTTTTAATAAATTATTTTCAGCCTGATAAATTTTGATTGATTTAAATATAAAATTCTTAATTTTGAAAAAGGAAATTATTTTTTTTATTTCTACCTTTCTAAGCTGCGCATTTTAAAGGATATATGACCTGTGCTAATAGCATCCATGAGATGAAAATTTGCAATTGTACAATTTTGGATTTTTGTTATTTTAAATTTGTTTGAATATTGACGGGCAACTGCACAACTATAGGCTTTCGACAAAAATATAATATATATTAAAAAATATAAATATAAATTATGGTAACGATTAAAAATTTAAAGTTCAATTTTTCAAAATACTTTTTAAATCTTGTTCTCGTAAGTTAGTAAATGAAACTCACTGAAATTTTTTTAATCAAAAAAACTGATTTAGTGGTACTGGGAAGTTTTTATAACTTAAAAATTTTTGTATTCTTTTAAAATTTATTCTATAGATGCAAAAAATGTAGAATATTTTTTGCGTGTACTGTCTTTGGTAGCAAATAATAATATAAAATTAAAAGTTATGAAAAAATTCCTGCCGAGTACAGGAATTATTTTTTAATGAAGTAGAAATGACGTTTGTGGTTACGACTAGATTAATATTTATTCCTTAAAGTTTAAAAATATTTTACCTGAAACTTATTTATATCAAGTTAAAGTAACATGCCATCGTTTTATGCATTCAGAACAACATTTTTTTACGTATAATTTTTGTTTATTCTGCCACTTTTCAGATTTTGAAACTGCTATTAACAATCAAACAAAATCGTGTTTAAAGAAAATAAACTAATGTTTTGTTATTTCAATCTAAACTAAATAGGGTTCATGCGAGAAATTTAACTTTTTAAAATGCAATGCTAATCTAGCCGAATCCCAATGAGTTTTAAAGGAATTTCAAAGTTTTCAAGGGAACTCATGATATCCAAAATCTTGTATGGAATTTCAAGGATTTTAATAGATTTTTATAGATTTTAACGGATTCTAATAGATTTTAAAAGGATTTTAAAAGGATTAACATGGATATTTTATACGACCTGCATGGAATTTAATAGATTTCAGAGAATTATCACATGATTAAAACAATTGGAAGGGATTAAAAACTTTCAACAGAATTTATAGAATTTTAAATGATTGGAAGGATTTCCAGGGATTCTTCGATATTTCATGAAACGTTAAGAGAATGGTTAACTCCTCGTCTCTATGTTTATTAAACGTACGTAACATAAAATGTTACATCATAAAAAAGAAATAAAATGTATAATGATACAATGTCGGGTATATTTTGTATAATAGTATAAAAAGTAATTTTGACAGTAAAAGCAAGTTTTAATCAGGATATTTAAACAAAATACAGTAAAACTCTTTTATGGCGCCGATTTTGGGGCTGACGGTGGGTGAAAACTAACTCATTATAGACCGCTCGGCTTTTATTTGTTCACGCCTGAGTGCTCGTTTGAGTGACAACCGCATATCGCGCTTACCTTGCGCAGCTTCTGTTACACCTGCCTGTAGCGCGGCGTCAATTCGTGGAAGGGCTATAGAAGGAAGGACTATTGAAGGTTTTCACTGTTGTTAGAAAAAGGAAACTTAACTAAAACATGCTTTTATTAAAATTGACAATTTACTATGCGCATTGTATATACTTGAAGTTCTGAGCGTTAAAATGAACCAAAAGAAACTTAAAATACATTATTTAAAATAGTCATTTTCTGATAGAACACCAGTCTCAAAATAAAATATTGAAAATACAAAATCATAACTACGAACGAACGTTTTGCTGCGAACAGAATGTAAGAGCTGGGCACACTTGTAGATTACTACTAGCAATTCTCAAGCATTTCGATCTCTGTACAAAAACTTCCCACATATCAACTTTAGAATGCTTTTTCCTGCATTTCCTACATAAAATGAAGTAGAGCATCCTGTAACTATTGAAATATAAACCTCCTATGACAAAGGGAGGCTCGTTTCTCATGTGAGCGTACGCAAAGGTGGCAAGTGCGTTTTATGAAGCACGTAGAGCAGATAATGAAAAAGAAATTAAGCAGCCGTTAACACCTCGGTAATTACAGGTTGTAAAGCGCCTATCCGGCGATTGGATCGTGAAAGAGGTGGTGAGGGTGCTAAAGAATGCAAACTTTAATCGCCGTTTAGGGTTAAAGTGCGTTTGCGGAAGGCTAGTTAACGTCCTGTCGTGAGAGAACTAGAGACAAGCGACTCCTTCCTGGCGTTGAAAAAAATGGAACGTGACGAAACGATACCCATTTCCACGTGTCTTTTCGAACGTCTTTTCTTGATAAGGTTTACGAGTGTGCCTTGAGTCCTTCTCTTGTTTCTTTTTTCCGCGACACGGACTTATCCCTAGAAAAAAACAGCCTTCACGTAACTCCATTCGATTTCTTTGGGACTGTTTCGTTTCGTTTATCGATAAAAGATCTTTTTTCTTTCGGTTTTGCTTGCAAACTGCTCTTTGCATTAAAGATTATTCCAGTTTCATTCAAGATTATTCTGACTGATACATTTTATATGGCAAGCACATAAATTCATGTTTGTATTTAGGAATATTAAAGTTTACCCAGTTTGGAATGAAGAGTATCTTAGTGGCTGTCCGTAAACCACATTACCAACTTTATCTGTTTAGATCCACCCCGTCCCCCTTGCCTCGTGATCACCGTATAAGACACGTTGCCGTATGGCGAACAATAAGCTTCGTATTGAATTAAGAATGCTTAAAAATATCAGACGTCACAGCCAAAAATACTCTCATAACAGGGAATATAGAGTGATTTTTTCCAAAAATAGGGAAAAATAATACTAAAAATAAAATTAATGTAGATACCATATAGAGTTAAATATCAAACGCTTTGAATTCCTAAGATTTCAAAGAGAAGTATATGTTTTCTTCAACAAAGATGTTGAAGTTTCAATTAAAAAAAATGTTCTACCAAAACAAATTAATTTTTGACCCCAACAGATGATTTTTCAACAACAAAACATTTTAACCAGACAGATCCATTAACAGTCAATTATTTAAACCCTTAAGCAAGATATACGAATTTTGAAGAAAATAGTTGAACTTTTAACCAAATAATTAAACTTTTAAAACAGAAAGATTAATTTCTTCGTAAAATTTGAATATTCAACAAAAAATTATTTTTCAACCAAAAAAGATGAATTTTCAATCCAAAAGGACGAAATGTAAACTAAACAGTTGAATTTCGACCAAAAAAGGTGACTTTAATAAAATAGTCAAATTTGCAACAAAATAATTAAGATTTTAACAAATTAACTTGATTTTCAAACTAAAAAATACACATGTTTTTTAATTATAAAGTTGAATTTTTGACTAAAAACGATAAGTTTTTATTTAAAAATCGAATATATGAATTTTTAGTTTGACAAATTACATTTCAGCACAGTTTGTAACCTATAAAAATGAATTATTAACCAAAAGGTTTAATTTTCTACCAAAAGATGAATTCTAAAAAAGTACATGATTTTTCAAACTAAATAGTTGAATTCTCGGCGATAAATGATACGTTTTTAACTAAAAATTGAATATTCACTATCTCAGTTTAAAAATTACTTTTTGACTAGGAAAATCAATTTACAGTTACTTGAATTCAAGAAAAAAGACGAATTTTCAACAAAATGGTTGAATTATCAATCAAAAAGACGAATTTTCATCAAAACAAAAATTTTTTAAACAAAACATGAACAACCAAATAGTTCACCTTGAAGCAAAAGATACGAATTTTCAACAAAATACTAGTTAAACTTTAATCAAATAGTTAAATTTTCAATACAGGAAGATGAATTCTTTCGAAGAAAGTAAATTTTTAACAAAAAGTTTATTTTCAACTGAAAAAGATGATTTTTCAAGAAAGAAGATTGTACCTTTAAAAATGAATTTCTTATCCAGGAGGAGAAATTGTTAACAAAACAATTAAATTTTCGACCCCATAAGATATATTAAAAAAATAGATGAATTTTCAGGAAATGATTAAACGTATAACAAAATAGTTTCATTTTTTACTAAATAACTGAACTTTCAACCAAAAACATTAATTTTCTATCAAAACGCAAATGTTTAACAAAATATATGGATTGAAATTAAATGTATGAATTTTTAACTAAAAGGGATAATTTTTTAACCAGAACTGGAATAGTACATTTTCAGATAAAACATTTAATTTTTAACTAAAAAATCTGAATTTCGAGCAAAATAATTATTTTTTCAACCAAATAAGTGAATCCTTAAAAAATGCAAGTCGATTTAATCAGACGTGTGGTCCTATAAATTCAGGTCGTAAAAATTTACGTTCTAGAAAACTGGCGCAGAAAACAGTTTTGTCAACTAAAGAATGGAAGATTCGTTGGCAGGAATATTGCACCTAGCAGAATGTCAGCGAATAAGAAATCATACACCATAGCTATGAATATTATTAATAAAAATACCTTTTGTTTCGTGCTAAATATCCTTTGATGAATTCCACGTTTAATTAGCTTTTTATAGAGCAATGTATGTTACCGGGTGGTCTTGTCCCGATCTATTTCCGAGTATATGCCTTTCGCTTATATTTTTATAAATAATTATTCACAAAGGTGATTGAATTAGATCTAATCAAAAAGAGGACAATGGAAGGAAAGAGTTGGACGTAACGTGTATGAATCGTGTGAGTGAACCCGATAGCTATTCGAAGTGTAGAGGTGGAAAGGTCTCATGGGTCAGATGAGATTGCACGAGCCTCTTATCGCAAGGATGATAACACTCGGACGCCCCCAGATCACCCGATAACGACGTTATCGTCATCGGCCTCGTACATCGGTCATCAGCTTTGCGTGGTCCTCTGCATTTTCGGCAATTCAGAGGGAAGAGATTACTTACGACAGGAATATAATTTATATAACACATGCATGAATACGGCAATTTCTCATATCTGTGGAGCAAACCTGAAGTTCCCTTTTTCAGCGCATAGACATACAATGGCCATTTCATATCTATGAACTGATGTGAAATGTACATTACATATCTATGATGTAATTTTGGCACTTACGGTTCGATCCAGAGACATGAGAAATAGGGTCATATCCATGTAATTTTTATAAAATAAGTCCGTTTATTGAAACAATGCGTTATGCATGGTTTTAGCATTTTAAGCAGTCAAGGAATATGATTATTTGACTTTGGCTCATAAAAAACTATCCTAATTAAATATCGCTTTAAAAATGTTTTAATATTCAAAATATATCCATTAAAAATCGTGTATTTTGTTTTATATTGTTTAATATGATCTAAAAACTTCATAAACCCAAGCTAATAGATTTAATGATTCGATAATTTTGGAAAACCAGTTAGATGATTTCCTCTTTATGATCCTTTTTGAATTTTTCTTATATCTCTGGAGCTTTTGAGATATATAATTAGTCTTATTATTGAGAAATCATTTGGAATGAATTTATTATGATTTGTTCGCTTACTTCTCTTTTCCTCTGTGTTTCCCTGAGTTTAGAAATGCAGCAAATAGTTTGATAACACCTTCGTTTCCAGTTAAAGAAAGAAAGTAAGTTCCAAGACGAGGTTTCCGACAAGCTTTGAAAGCCGTATGTTCCAATCTAACTAACTGCTGATAACTTTTATGAATTTTTAAATTTATTTGTCCCCTTCAAAGTTTATTTCTTCTGAGTATGTATGTTTACACGTTCTTCATGCCGAAGAAAGTTTTCTGTATAGATTCAGGCCTGAGATTGCGTGGAGGCCATGGAGGATTCCCTGCACTTATTTTTCTGAACAAGATCGCATTACACATTTTTTGTGTGTAAATTTGGTCAATTTAACAATTCTTTCAGAATTCGAAAACTGTTTAAGGGTTCGTAACTTGCTGTTGTGGTCGGTAAACCCTTACGAAAAAATATTATAGAAAAATTAATATAGGCCTATAATGATTTTTCTATAATCAGTTTCTTCCGTATTTTTGGAATTATTGAAAAATCATAATAAAAACCCAGAATAGAAAAAATTTAATTGTACACGTTTAAAAAATAGTGATGCCAAAAATGTTAAAATTACAAAAGAATGATTGATTTATTTATTTACTTAAGGAGGATTTCCAATTATTTAAAGGGATTTTAAAGAATTTCAAGAGATTTAAAAAACTTCAAGGAATGTCAAAAAAATTGGCAGGATTTCCAAAGATTTCAAGGTATTTCACAAAATTTGATCAGATTTAAGGGTTTAAGATGTCGAGGGATTTAAGGTATTAAAGAAAGTTTGATTTAAATGATTTTCTAGAATCTTCCAGGATTTAAAAGATTTATAAGAATTTAAAAAACTCTTAGGGATCTGAACTGTTTTTTCAGAAAAGTTTAAATTTAAATTTAAAGAAATTTAAAAAAATGTTGTGGAATTTTAAAGATTATAAAGGATTTCAAAGAATTTTTTGTCAAAGATTTTAGGCTAGATTTTAAGATATTTCGTGAAATTTGACATGGTTTGAATGATTTTATTGAATCTACAAGAAATTCAAAGATTTGTAGGGATCTTTACGGGTTTTCTTATAAAACTTTAATGAATAAGTTTAATTTAATTTATATCAAGTGGTTTTAAGGAACTTCACCAGATTTTAAATCTCCAATTATTTCAAAGGATTTATGGAATTTTAATGATTTTTAGCTATTTTAACAGTTTCCAAAGAATTTCAAGAGACTTTGGAAATTTCAAGGGGTTCCAGACTTTAAGGGATTTGTGGAGAATTTTGAAAAATAAATTATAATTAAATCAAAGTTCGAGGAATTTATAATGCGATTACAGAGGATTTTAAGGCATTTCAAGAAATTGCACATGATTTAAGTCCATGTCTTACTAACCTCAAAATAATTTTACAACCTACTTTTTTCCGATTTCTCACCAGCTTTAAAAACAGGAACGATCTTAGCAGACTTCCAAGACACTGGAAATAACCCTGTTTTGAGTGAGATGTTGAAAATCGTTGTTAGCGGTTCGGATAACACAGTAGCGCAATCTTTAACGAAAAAACTAGGGATTTGTTCAATGCTTGCTGTGTGTGTAGGTTTGAGAGTTTTAGCTGCAGCTCTTACATCATTAATTGATAAGAAGAAAGAGTTTCCAGCGAAAAAATTAAGAGGAAAAGGTGGAGTTGATGTAACCCTAGGTGTGTCAGAGACTTGTATAACGCTAGAAAAATTATCAGCAAAGGAATTCGCAATAGACACCGGGTCGTTCAGAATCTTAGCGCCACTATGCATAATCGCAGGTAGTTGCGTGGAAAAATGATTCTTATTAACAAATTTCCAGAAATTTTTTGGATTATTTTTTACGTCCTTCTCAATGCCACTGATGTAGCGGAGGTGATCTCTCTTTATCGATTTGCTAATATAATCAGATAAAGTTTTTATCTTGTCAGTGTAATAAGCTGTATACCCATGCTTACTCCTTTTCAACGGATTATTTTTAATAGATCTATCATTTATAAGTTATTTCGAGAACCATGGTGGGTATTTATTATGCTGTCGACTATTAGGCTTGTAAAGGGGGACACAGACCATTATGAGTTCTAATAAAACGAAAGTAAAAGCGGAGTTAGCCTCCTCTACATCACCATAGAGCTTTAAGAAAGACCAGTCAACTTTAGCAAGGCCTATATACAATGCAGAGAAGTCAGTTTTCATAAAATTAAGCCTGGGAACGGATGGTTCAATCACAGCACTAGTATTCACTGAGTAGGAAGTGCAGTTAAGGGTACATTCAAGCCATAGAGCAGGATGATAAGCGTCTTCAAAGACTAAAGGAGTAACAGCTTTATTAATGTGACATTGAAAATTCGTGAAAGCACGGTCAAGGCATAGGTTATTCTTATTTAAGATAGAGTTTCTTTGTACAAGATCAAAAGATTTTATAATATTGAGGAATAGGGCTGATTTTCTGTCATAATAGGTACCAAGTGTGAAATCTATAAATTTAGGTGCGTTGAAATCTCCAATAATAACAGTATTAGTGCATTGGAGGTCGTGGAGGTCTTGTAGGTTGTCAAGAAACGTAGAAAGTTGTAAAATAGTGATATCTGGCGGACAATAAATTGCGAGTAAAATTAGTGGTATAGATTTTATAATTACTTTGATGCCAACGACATTAATATTAAAGTCAATATCTAAAATTTGTGCTAAATTAATAATAGAAGCATGTAGATATGGCTTCACTCCTACAAGCACTCCACCCCCTCTTTGGCCAATACGATCATCTCTGAAAGCGTCTAATTGATTCCCATAAAAAATATGATTGTTCGGAAGGGTGGGCTTCAACCAAGGTTCGGTGACAATTATGAAATCATAAAGTTCAATATCAGGGAAATTGTGAATTAAGTTAAGTTTGGTATTAAGGCCGCGAGTGTTCTGATAAAATAATGACAGGTATACCTTATTTAACTGTTGCGTTGACGCGGGTTTAGGTGCGCGGTGGATGGTGTGATTTTGACAACTGTTGGAATGCCGCGACGATTTTGAATGCGGAGGATCGTTTCTCCGGTGCTGGTTCTGACATTCAGTTCTTTCCTGGCTCTTCGGTATTCCTCTTGCTGTAATTGGGTCCTGTCGATTGAGATACTCAGGTCCCTTAAATGATCTGGTAACTGTTGTGACAGTTTGGCAGCCACAAAAGCCTTCTGGACGAGCATAGCAGAAAGTAGTGTTGTGAAGTTCACTTTGACAGGTCTGGACTTTGGAAGAGTATGAGAAAATTTTCCAATTCGCCAGGTTTTAAATTGGTCAAGATCAAATTTTAAAGATAGAAAGGATTGGAAGAGGTTAACAATAGACATTTTGTCCTGAACTTGAGGGGAATTGCCCTGTGCCGTCGGTAAAGGCGTAGCCTCAGATAAACCAAAAATTATTAAATTATTTTTGCGCTCCAAACGGTCTTCAAACTCACCGAGTATATCCGAGGAGTGTCCTAGCGCATGTTTGGAAAGATCTTGATCCTGGAGCTCCACAACTTTAACTTCAAGTTCATCAATCCTTTTCGTGTGAGAATCAATGACAGTCTCGCAATCTAACAGTCTGGTATTAAAAGCTTTGAAATCACGTCATAAATCTGACACTGAGTTGTTTACCTTTTCTAAGTCAGCTGACAAGGACTCTTTCATGATAGCGAACTCAGCACGAAGTAAAGCTTGAAAACCAAGTGGTCTCGGAGAGGTGGGGGGACTACATCATTTCTTGTATCCTAAATCAGGTATCATATTAGTATTTTTGGCACATCCAAGGTGGTAGGGGGCTTGGCAGCCCGCACAACAAATTTTGTCCTTGACTACCTTCTCCTTGCAAATAACGCACGTATAATTTTCATCTTGAGAGGAGGGTACGGTGAGTCTGTTGTTGTCCTGTGTACTCATGGTGGATTATTTATCACGACTCTATGTTTTAGGCGATTGGTGTTGGTGAACTGATCCACACACCCACACAGTGAACACGAGTACAGTCGAAACAAAAGTGACTATATTATAGGCACAACTATGCACACTTTACTCAGTTAACAACAAATTACAGGAGCTATTTAGCGTCTTCACACATATGTAAAATGATTCAGCGGAAGAAAAAGTCCAGAAGCCAGATCGAAGGCACAATAGGATCCAAAAAAGGTAGACAAATCGTAACACAGATCAACACGTGTCACTTTAAGGTTAGGAAAACCTATAATACAGTTTTTACCACCGATAAAGATTCATAAAAGACTAGGAAAAGCACTTGCAGAGTGCACGGGGGATGTGGGCATCCATCAACTACAGATACGATACTCAAAACAATATAAAATATGAGAAAATTGAGTATACTAGCGAGAGGTTGAACAAATTTGCGAGCCGCGCGCGCACAGACCAAAATGTGAAAAATAACATGGCCTTTATTGAGCCTCTAAAGATTTCAAAGAATTCAAATCATTTAAATGATTTTAAGGTATTTCAACAAATTTCTATAAAACTTAAGGAATCAAACCAATTTTAATTTAAGAGATTTCTACGAATTTCAACGATTTTGAGCGATATAAAATAATTAATAAACTTTCATAGGAGTTTACAAATTCTAAGTTATTTAAAAATATCCCAAAGAATTTCGAGAGATTTTAATACATTTTAAGGGATTTAACATTTTTTCAGGGTTTACAAGTATTTCAAGGGATTTAAGTTGATTTCTGACTAAATTTCAAGATATAGCAAACTGTTCAATCGATTTCAAGGGATTACTGCGGATTTTAACAGATTTAAAAGTTTTTGATGGATTTAAAAATATTTCCAAACGTATCAAGGGATTTCAATGAAATTTTGAACGATTTGAAATATATCAAGAGAATTCACAGATTTTTCCTGTTTAAAGTTTATTTGTGCAGAATCGCTTTTTTGGTGTACTTTCTTTGAAGTTTATCTACTTTTTACATTAATTACTTCAGTACTCTTATAATATTTATTCCAATGCTGAATGCCTTCTAACCGTTTTCTATAATTAATTTTCTACAATCAACAAATTTTACCCGACTCTCGGTTTAGTCACAGTCTCATGGGTTTCCTGCAAGTAACCTGGATGCTAAATCGGGAGTATTGAAACGTAAACTGCTGCTGGTGTTCTGCGGGCAAGAGTCGCAACCGTCTCTCGCCCCGCGCGCTGAGAAACTGCCTGGGCCAGCAGGTCTAGGAATTACTAAAGCGCGAGTGGCTAACCGAAAAGCCGAATCTTGTAGGAAATTCATCACTATACTGATTTTGATTCCTTTTCCGATCTTCGCTTGTTTGTGTTATTTAAAGTAGTTTTACGATTTTTCCAAATACTACATATTATTATAATAATAACTATTCTTAATGATATATTAGTAATAGCAATTAATAAAAATACATTATCTGTCGTTAAGAAAATATAAGTTATTTTTGGACAATCTCAGGCATGCACAGATTTAAATGTAGAATATATAATGCTCATGAAGTGATTTCGGAAAACAATCGAGAGCAACTTCTTTGCTTACTGAGACGTGCTGAGCCACATGGCTAGCATCTTGCTTTCTCCGACCAATCGATGGTGAGTATCGATTTCATGGCATTTTTTCCCTCTGAAGAAAGAAGATAAAGCGTGAGAGGAAAAGAGAAAGAAAGAGAGAGTTCGGCGTTTGCTTGGATCCTCGTTCATCCTCGCAAAAGGATCTGGCCCGGTACGAAAACTGGTTCGTGTGGCATCAGATTGCGAAGATAGTAGTTTTATGCGTGGCCTGTGATATCTGGTCCCATCGCGCCGAATGACTTTCCAGCGAATTCTTTCTTTCCCATGGGTTCCCGATACGAGTCCCGAGAGCTTTGTGCCATATAATACTATGCGAATTCTCAAAAATCTGGATAATCTCCATTTTAGAGTAGGTTGAGACAACTAATAAAGTAGTAGGGCGAACTAGATTAGTTTGTAATATTTAGTTAGTGCTTCTCTTTCTTAGAATAGTTGTAGTTTTCATTGCTACGTTAATTCTTGTCGCAATGATTTTCAGGTAGTTGTACGTACTACTTCAAGTATTAAGTGTTACTATTAAATAAGTATGCCCTACAATTAAATTAGAAGTGCTAAGTGAACTTGAAACAGTAATCCTAACTATTAAAATTGATATAGTTTTAAATACTGAAAGGAAAAATATCTTATTCATAAAAAAGCAATTTCCCCCCAAGTAGAGTATACGAACTTGGAGAGTTTTATCAAGGTAAAGTAAATGGCAACGTGCCCAGAGGTAGACCGCGGAAAGAATGGTTAGAATGTGTGAATGAGACCCTACTTAGAAGAGACATAAGAAGTC
>NC_046658.1:112397306-112402188 GCF_010883055.1 Belonocnema kinseyi | reverse complement strand
TCAATCTGAAAAATCTCTATCCCATCCACACACTACTCCTTTCCCCTGCCGAGTGAGTCATGCCTACCCCGAAAGGGAAATGGCTTAATGGTGTAATAATAATAATAATAATAATAATAAGAAACTCAAAGGTAGGTAAACATAATTCGAGCGACATGTGGAACTTTGAAAATTTTACCTTTAAGTAACCTAGCCTCATTCTATCCTTGTAGTGTCTACATTTTTCGGATTCTCAAAAATACCAACTGTGTTTTGTGGAACTTGTCTGTACAAGATGAATACGACTTTCCAAAAAAATAATATTTTTCGGAATTTTTCAATGTCAATAGAGTCTCGGATTGTTTGGCTCCTTAAAACTACCAATTCCGATTTTTAGGCTTGAATTAAAAAAAAAAACCCTCTTTACCACATCAATACGACTTTGCAAAAAAAATAATTTTTTCCCGAATTTTTTTTATGCAACGGAGTTGCAAAGTCGTATTCGCATGGTACACAGGGGTTGTTTTTTACGCCGAGGGCTGGAGCCCGAAAGCCATATTTGATGTTTTTCAGGAACCCAAATATCAGACACTCTGTTGACCTTACACATTTTTAGAAATGTGCGAGTAGTTTCTTGGAGCTTGATTTTTTTGAGATTCATTTTGGTAGAATTGAAATTTTATCATTTTTTTATTTTTGAGAAAGGAGGTGCAAGGTTAATGTAGGCTTTTATTAGCCCTGCTTTCGGAATGTAGCTTACACTGCAAGCTATACTCGGGAAAAAGTTTTTTTGAAACAGACATTTGCTTGACCCTATATCAAATATGGGATTTGTTTGATTTAATTAGCATTTGTTTGTGTTAAGCAATGGTGTTTTTGAATCAAATATTTTTTTGACCCGGTATTAAAAATAGTCCAAAAATTTTAGTTGGTGCCCAAAATGGCCCAAATTTTTCAGCTATGAAGAATGGTAGTTCGGATTCCACCTTAAGGCCCCTTTCTTTGGCATCTCTTTCCATTCTTATTATTAAAATAATGTTTTTGCTGGAGTTCGCATTATTTTTCTATGAAGTATTCTGATGGCCAATTACTGAGAGACAGATGGATACCCTCGGTATAAGGGTTGCGCCTACGAACCCCTAAAAGTAAGCAATTTTAGATGAAAAAATGTAAGTCTGCACATTTAACTATTAAATAAACTTCCTCTAGAAAATTATTTCCTCTTCTTAATCACCACACACGCCCTTCAGGTCTTGTCTGCATCAGCTTATCGTCGAAGAAGCGCATCGCTCAGCAGCTGATGTTAACGGCTTCATTGCGCTTTACGTTAAACCGACAGTATAACTGTATATTATAGAACGTGGGTGTGAGCTCGACCAGCGGCGGTGCAATCAAATTGCGGACGAGCGTACGAAATTAACCTTCCAATTTCTGCGGCTTGTTGCTAAATAATCGATTGCCGCGCGCCAAAGTCCGGCAACAGGTGTGCCAAGTCACACGATGCGGTGGGTATGCTGTCAGATACTTGCATATATATTGCGTCGCGGCGCCTCGTGTAAAACCGCCAGATCGCCGATAACACGCGCGCGAACTATTTCAAGTTAGCCCCGGTTAACCAAGAGAGTTACGGGCCTTTTTATTAATCGCTTGCACGGCGATCGGCCGTTTTTGGAATAAAACATAACAAGAAGAGCGAACCACCTGATGGACAAATTTGTCGATTTTTACATGACGAACTTTATTGGCGAGAAAAAGTCAGAGGAAAGACAGGATTTATGAAAAAAATTATTTTGTCATTTAATTTTATTCTAATGAGCCGGAAAAATGGTAGTTGCAAATTCTAATCTTGATGTATGAATGTTTTGATTTTCCCATCTTGGTTCATAAAATGGCTCATCAATCCCAGGGTTCACTAATCTGCATAGTTGATTATGAATACTGCTGATAATTCTTTTAATTCAAAAGTACATAATTTACATAAATTTATCAAAGAATATTCTATTTTTTTTAAATATTTCTTAAAGAATGATTCGAAATTTGAAAAATGTGTGATCTTTTTGGATTCATTCTTTTACTGTTTGGAAAATGTAATAATCTGAATAGGTTGGTTTAGGAAACAACCATAAATCTTGCAAACGTTACAAAAGCTTTTAAAATTCAAACTATTTGTTTGCTTTTTTAGAATAATAATAATACATGTTATGAATTTTATGAATATTGCATTCTTTGAGACTTATTTTTAGGATGAATTTACTTAAAATATCCGTAAAGTATCAAGAAGATTTGATTCTTTTTTCCTGGATTCTATCAGCCTGAATGTGAACAACAAAATGTTGTAAATTTGAAGTGAAATAATCTATGAAAAAATATACAAAAAACGTAGTTTGTAGGTGTTAAAATACAGCATATCTATAATTTATGTGAATTAATATAAAAATATATATTTCGACAGCGTGAAGTAGAAAACATCTATACCCCCCCCCCCACACTTATCTAACACAACCTAGTATCTCCCCTCCACAAAGCGTTACTTTTTTTTTTAGCGGCTCCTAAATGTCAAGGATAATTTTTTTAAAAATTGTATATTTAATATAATAAAATATTAAAATTATGATTTTGTTTTTATTTTGTTTTCAGTTGCAATTTGGTTGTAAACTCGACAATTTTATTAAAGTCATCCTTCTTGGTTGAAATATCTATGTATTACATTATTTGTTGAGAATTTATATTCTGTTGTTGTAAATGCAATTAACTTGGTTCAATGGTGAACCACTTTGTTAAAAAATCATTTTCAAATTCGTCTTTTTTTTTGTTGAAAATGTATAAGTTGAAAATTTAAGTACTCAAAAAAAAGTTGAACTACAGTCTTAACAAAATTTATTTTATTTTATGATTGAAGCTTCTTCTCTTTGTTTTAAAATTGTACTTTTGGCTAAAAATTTTAAGTTTTTAGTTGAAAATTTGTTATTGCTTTTTTGGTATAAATTTAATCTTATTGGGTGGTATCTCTTCTTTTTTGTAAAAAATACAACTGTTTTGTTGGAAATTCAACTGTTTTACAGAAAATTCTTTTTTTTTTTTGCTAAAAAGCTCAACAAATTCTATGGAATCTTTTTCCTTGTTTGGCTGAAGAATCTTCGTTTATTGAAAATTTTTCTTTTTATTTGGAAAATTCAACTTGTATGTTGAAAGTTGAATTCATTTGTTAAACATTAATTTTTTCCTTAGTTGAAGATACATAATTTTAGTTGAAAATTGATTTTTTTTAGTATTTGTATTTTGTTTATCATTTAATTATTTTGTTAAAAATGTAAGTATTTTATTAAAAAGTTATATTTTTTGGCGAAGAAATTTAACTTTTTTGTTAAACAGTCGTCTATTTGGACAGAAAATTCTTACTTTTAGATTCAAAATTCCTCTCCTCTGTTGTTGAAAATTCAATTTTTTTCTAAAAAAAATTGCTTTTATTTGCTTAAACATGCTTTGAAAATTCGACCATCTGGTTGAAAATTTATCTTTGTGGATTAAAATGTCAACAATTTCATTAAAAATTCAACTATTTAGTTCAAAATTCAATTTTTGGTAAAAACATAAGTTATTTTGCTTAAAAGTCTTTTTTTAGGTCGGAAATTTAACTGTTTTGTTGCAAATTCGTCCTTCTGGATTTAAAATGATTTGTTATGGATTTTCGTTACATGCGCAGTTGAAAAAGTCGGCCCCCGTCACTGGCCATATATCGGGTATCAATGAACTGAAAAGGAACCCCCAAAAAGAGTTCTATTGGAGTATCAGTTCGAAAGGATGCCAATTTTTACCTGAGCCGCATCATTGCCGAATTTACAGTTTTTCTGTGAGTAATGGTCAGGCATAAATCTGGGAATTTTGAAAATGAAGTATTTCGGTCACCCTGAATTTTCTCAAGAAATAGAAGACAAATATCGTATACCCTGACATTCCTAGCTTAGATGTCACTCATGCTTGCGAATAAATCTCGGCATCTATCCACGTAGGCAGGCGTTTACGAAACGACGCGACGCCATTCTCCTGTTGTACGAACAGACGAGGGTCATCGGAGATGCAGGTATACTCATGCGAAGGTAGAAGACACAGGCAAAACACGTGATATCTCCCATCGGTAAATATATGTGACTTCGAGATCAGAGTTTGATAATGCTTTATAGATCGACATCTGCCTTGCGTTTTACCCTAGGTTTTACCAGCACACCTAGCGATTCCCTCATACTGCAAATCAATACATACATTCCAAATATAGTTGTGCGTGTCATATGTGGACTGGTATTCGCAATAACTTCATAACTTTTTTTCAATGTTTGATTCAGCTTCATCTTAAATTGCTACACGTAGAAAAATGGATGTTCAAACGTAGATGTTTAAAGTATACGACAGTACAGCGAAACACAGATGTATTAACGCGTAACATCTGCTATATTTGTGAGATATTAGGCGTAACAATATTTGTATGATAAACAACAACTTTACAGATGTTAGACTGAAATATCCAAGGTATTAAAATCGTTTTTTTAGTGCAGGAAAGAGCTACACCTCTATCGGCCACGTGATGAAGCTTGTAGTTAATTTAGTGAAAAATGCTGTCGACATCTAACGTTCACTGGATGAAGCTTATAGTTAAGGTTTCGTGTGCCTATAGTTAAACATTAAATATGTTAACCTGAACTATATAGATGTTATCTGGAAGGTGCATTTTTCTCCTGTGTTTTCAGCTCAATGTATAGTGCTTACTGTAGTACCTAGTGAATAAAATATAAAAAATGTAAAAAAGAAATATAAAAATTGATGATTCTAACAGCATTACTTTTTATTTACCTAATAAATTCAGTAGCACTCAAGGGCATCCATAAATTACATGAACCTGGGGGGGGGG
>NC_046658.1:112383734-112397206 GCF_010883055.1 Belonocnema kinseyi | reverse complement strand
CCCCCCCCCCCCCTATTATTAGATTGTTAAACTTAGGGGCGAAGATACACATACACTATAAACTCCGTTATTTAATAAACATGAAACCTTTATAAAATTAGTATTACAAAAAAAATCGTTTTATTAACAATAAGTATTTAGTTTACAAAAATTCACTTTTATCATTTCTTCAAGGCCTAAAATGTTGCGTAGTCCGATACACTGAGAAATCCCAATTTAATTTTATAGTCTGAACTAAAAAAGTGTACAATGGAAAATTAACTTCACTTCACTAAGCAAAATAACGTTTTCGAACCGAGTATTTTAAAAGTATTAAAAATAACTTCAATGTTTCTTTAAATTTTTATCATTCAGTCTGTATATGGTAAATTCCTGTTTATGAATTCATCTCTTTTGATTGAAAATGATACTATTTCGTTCAAAATTTAATTATTTGTTGAAAATTCAACAATTTGATTAACATTTTTTTCTTTCTTGACTACGAAATTAATTTAGTTAAGAATTATACTATTAAATGACCGGTTAAGAATTTTTTTGTTGTTGAAATTTTATTATGTACTTCAGAATTGATTAATTTTGTTGAAGATTCTCTGATTTGTTTAAAAAGTCACTCTTTTTGATTAAAAGTCGTCCTTTTGGTTTGAGAATTTATTTTGTTGTAGTAATTTCATATTTTTTGGTAAAACTGCTACTATCTTGTTAAAAATGTAATCGATTTTGTTGAAAATAAAATTTTTTTATTCAACTGGTCTGTAGAAAGGTCATTATTTTTGTCTCGAAAATTCAACAGTTTAATAAAACTTGCAACTTTTTGGTGACAGGTTGTATTAATTTCCTTAAAAATTTTTTTTCGTTGAAGATTAATGATTATAGTTAAAAATTAATTTCTTTGTTTGAAGTCATTTTAATTAAAAACTTAACAATTCTATTTTTGATCGAAAATTTATTTTCATTTTCTTAAAAAATCATCTTTATAGGTTAAAAAACTAATCCTCTTTGTCGAAAATTTAAATATTTGGTTATAAATGTATCTATTTTCTTGGAAATTCCTCTCTTACATTAAATTTAACCTGGTTTTGATTTAAAATGTAATTCTTTTTTGTTGAAACATCAACTAATACATTTTTAGTTAAAATTGTATCTTTTTATGTTGAAAATTCAACCATACTTTGATGAAAACTCGTCTTTTTGTTACAAATTTTGTTTAATAGCAATTTTAACTATTTGGTTGAAAATTCAAGTTTTTGATTAAAAATGACCTTTTTCGTTGAAAATTCATATCGTTTAATTAAAATTCAAGCTTTTTGTAGACAATTCGTTATTGTGGCTTGAAAAGCCAACACCTGGGTAGAAACTTGTATTGTTTTGTCGACAATTCGTTTTAGTATTATTAAAAATTTAATTTTTAAATAATATTTAATTAATTCAACTATTTTGTTGAAAATTTATGTAATCACTTGTTGAAAATTCATCCTAATCGTAGAATATAAACATGCAGTTCTAATTTGATATGTAATGAACTCAGATAGAACGTTGTACCATTTATGTGGGTTCCTTTTTGTTATTGCTCCCTTGGAACCAAAAATTGGTTATAAAATTGGTTGAAGATTCAATTATTTGGTTGAAAATTCAAATGTTTTGTGAAAAGATTTCTAAATTTTCATTCTTTGTAGCCTGAAAAATCTTTCTTGGTTGAAAATACAACTTTTGTTGGAAATTCGTCTTTTTGATTCGAAAAATTTTCTTCTTTTTTTTTGGCAGAAATTTCATATATTTCGTTTAAAAATGCGCGTAACTAATTTAATGTAATTAATGCACGGCATCCTAGGATCCACGAGGGACATAGTTTATGAGTGATTTGTACGGCAGAAGTATGTGTGTGTAGTAATATATTTTTAATGATTCGCAAGTAAATTCCTACTTTCACGTAAATTTCTCCCAATAAAGTAATGTTGGTGAGGATATATAAAGTGAACAACTCGCTTGCTACTATAACCATGTTTACATCAAAGCACCTTCTCCCTTTGCAACACTGTAAAGTTGTCGCGGTATGTGTTTGCTGATTACGATTTGCCGTTAGCCTTGTGATAAACTTTATGTTGCAAACCTGATATCTACTTCGATTGAAAACGCATAAAACATCCACGTTGACGCGTTGATATAATATATGTTTTGACATAGCTCACATGCTTTCTTTGACATTTTTCAAGTTTCTCATTTCAATAAATATTTAAAAATAGATATAATTATTAGTTCATTTTGCAAGACTATTTTTTAAAACGATTTCAGCACAATAATTTCAAAATGTGTTATATGACAGCAATTAGAACAAAAAAATTACAGGTTTATAATCTTAAGGAATTTCGCTGTAAATTTCTCTTTGGAAAGAAATTCTGAGTAATGTTTGAGGCAGACAATTGATGTTATTATCGACTTTCACAGAATTACGATAGAATTAGGAAACAAATATCGTAGGACATTCGCAACATTAGCGTCCTATGAATGGAACAATCGCAAAACGACAAACGGGTCGGTGTACATTGTACAATGCAACGATGCTTACAGGACCACTATTTAGCTTGTCGCACGGTAGCGCAGGTGTGAATGCAAATTGCAATCTATTCGATCTGAGCCCGCATTCTGAGGAAGGTAAGCCACCTCATTTTCAACAAACATCAAAACTTTCATTATTTTATGTCGATGTCGTTAAACATAACATCAATTTTAATGCAGCTGTATTAAGTAATTATTTACTGATAATTTATTGCCATAATTTTTATAATATTAGCATGACAATTTTTTCTTTCTTAATATCGCTGAAAGTAATTCAATAGTACGTCTAGTAAGCCCATGTTGAAGGCAAAAATGTCAAATTTATAAAAAGATTTCGCCATCTCTAGCTATTTAAATCAGTGAAAATTCACTGATTTAGATTTATAGAGAGCATGTAACATTTTGTCTTTCTTAACTTTTTCCCATATCTCACTTTGTTTTTGAGAAAAACTGGGTATTTCGATGTTTCGAGATTAAAAATGAATTTCTTCAAAAGCGGCTCCGGTGAAGATCTTCTATTTATTGAAAAATTGTTGCAATTCATCTCGGATACAAAATCAAGAGAAACATTCGAGGAAACATTCTTAGTGTTCGCAATTTGGGGTTGAAGTAATTTCAACAGATCCATGTCTAGGGGAAAAAAAAATTTATAATATCTTAATCAATCTTAGCAATATTTATGAAACTTTTATGTTGTTTAATTTTCCAATCATGTGTCGTGTACAATAGGACGGACCGAAAAAAAGTGAATATCGTGCTATAAATTTATAATATCTGAAAATTATTAGTTTTTAAGAGCTAAATGTACTGTTAATTTTTTTTAATCGACTAATATTTTTTACCTCCTGAAGCGTTGAAAATGAAAAAAATTGAATTTGCACGTCTAGTATATGAAAAAATTAATACTACAGTCGCCAATTTTATTATATAATTTTAGAACTGCCTAAGGAATTTATGGAAGCACCTAATTGATTTGAAAAATAGAACAAATTTAAAAATTGATCAACACGTTTTTTTCCAATTTGAATTCAAATTTTTTTAAATTCCGTGCATAGAATTACATTAAAAAAATTGTATTGCATTTCTGAAAAAACAGACGGTTACATAAGAGCCATATTTCCATTAAGAGCTGAGATGCCTCATTTCCGAAACAAGACGGATTTTTATTAAAAATTTTAATTGTAAATAATTAATGAATTATTTTTTTACTTCTTATCATTTGTTTTTGAAGTGATTTTCTGCGCTGAATTCAAAAAAATTAAATTCGAAAAAAATGTCCTGTTTTCAATTTGCAATTTTTCACCTGTTTCAACATCAAATAGGTACTTTCATAAACACTAAGCTAAATAGTTCTACATTAATCTAAGAACTGATGAGTATAAGAATTCAATTTTTAATATATTTTACGCTTAAATTAATTTTTTCTTAAATTTTTGCACATTTCAGAAGAGAAAAGATATTAATCTATTTGATAAAAAAATGTAGGGTATAGTCAGCTAATAAAGAACTAATTATTTATTGCTATTAGAAATCGATTGCTAATTTTTTTTGCCCACCTTAGTCTACAACCATTATTTGAAACTTAGCGCATTTTTTTGTTTATATTAAAAAAATCGAGACACTTTATCAATAAAACAAAAAAAAGAATAGACATGTAGATAATATTATCTAAAAAACGCTATAGTTATTGAATATATCAGCTAATTCCTCGCCAATTTGCATCAAACCTTTTGGGATCAATAAAAAACTTGCCTACTTGATTCAGCCGAATTGTACACAAATTTTGAAGAACTGTATTTGATGCTATTTTAGAATATATTTTACATAAATTTGGATTCATTCATTCTTTTTTCATATTTTATACGTAAAAAATCTATTTTTTAGTTATTATCAACACCAACAGCCTACACTATTCAAACTATTAGTATAAAATTGTTGGCATACGTTTTTGGGATAAAAAACTCGATTCAATTTTTAGGAAGTCTTCATTCATTCACATTTTTTGCGATATTTTTTACATTTTATACATGTCAAATATTAGATTACAAAAACAGCTTATAGTGCATTATTTTCTATTTACCAACATTATCAGCATAAGTTTTTCTATTATAATATAAATATTAAGCCAATTATATGTTTTAAATTGTCCAGAGTATACATTTTTTACACTGAATTAAGTACCTTTTTAATCAAAATTATTATTAAAAAAGAAGTGAAACAGTCCACGTAAACAAGTATTTACACTATCGATGGATAGTGTCGGACCACTAACCGGGTGACCTATTAAAAATTGGCTTTGACTTTGAAAGGTGATAGCACCGTCCAGGATATAGATTAAATTCTTAAATTCTGAGTAAATGAGCTCTAGTTGAACTATTGTGTCCTTGTGGGTATTGAACCATCACGTGAGAAAGACAAAAATGAAATTCCGATTTTTCAGAAACTTTGTAGTTGGATTATTTGAATTTTACCTTTCTTTTGAGCCATTAAAAATTGGCAAATTTATAGGCTTTCAGCAAATACATTTTTTTAAAAGGTCACCCTGTTAGTGGTATGATCCTATCAATCGGCAGAGTGTATGAGTACAATCAACATACTGTCCTAAATCAAAGGTTACCAAGTAATTTGAAAATATATCTAAATTTTTTTAATTATAAAATTGAAAAAATATCAGAAACTGTGAGAATGTATTAAAAGGGAAAAAATCAAAGAAATCATGGCGAGATTATTATGAAAAAAAAGATAAAACCTTGTCTGGTTTTAATTTTTTCGCTTCTTAAATCATTCTCAAAGTTTTTGGTAATTTGTCTAATTCAATCAATTTACAAATACAGGTATCTTTTATCATTTTTTTTTGATAATATTAATTTAAGACTTATACTTAACAAAATGCTCAATTGTTATAAACACTTTTATTTTCGTGGAGATTTACAAAATATTACATAACCAAGTAAAAACAGTGTCAGCAGGACATTTTAAAAGGAAAGTGACACTCAAAACGCTGCGTGTAAGAAGTGCAATTACCGTAATTATGAATATTGTCAGGAATGTCAGCAAGATTGTGTAAGTACGATAATAAGCATATACAAGTGCATCAACGAGAATCGGTGGAATTTGTCGTGGCGATAAGTGAAGTGTCGATAGTCAGTAGCGTTGTACGTGCTTCGATTAGATTTTTATGCTCCAGGCTGAGTCAGTTTTCGTTACGCGATATCGATTCTGCTCTTCTAAGTTAACATCGGCACTCACATATCCAGTTTACAGACATTTCAGGATAAATTAATCGAAATTCACGCATGGAGTCACTCTTCTTCAAGCCTTCAATCTTGTCTCAGATAGGAGGAAGTTATTTACTTAGACAAAATTTCTGTATGAAATCATCAAATTATCCTCCTTTATTGCAAAGAGTTAGTGAATTTAATCTTTCGATAAGGTCCGCGAATAAACTACTTTACCAATTTTGAAGGAATTGGGGGGGGGGGGAGTAACTTTATTAGCTGAGATAAAGTTTAATATGTTTACTGACGATACATTTTTACAAAGTTTTATAATTTTGCCAACGATGTCCCTTTAAGGGTACGGTTTCATAATAACTTAATAAGCTTGAAAATCAGTGTCATATTTCAGACTTTAGACTTTTCCCCCCGTTTTTTAAAGAATTCTTGTTTTCCTCAATTTGAAAACACTTCCCCTTTTTGCCATTTTTTTCATTTTTTATCTCAGATGCGAAAAGAATTAACAGAACCCAATAGGAAAATCTTACTATTTTTTGTTTAAATTTATACTTTTTTTATGGAAAAATCTATTATTATATTTTTGTTTTGAAATTCGAATAGCTTCAATAAAAATTCTATTATTTGATTGAAAATTTAATTATTTTGTTGAAAATGCAACTATTCTATTAAAAAGTTATCTTTTTGATTAAAAATTTATGTTTTTGATTTGGAAATTTAACTTTTTGGGTGAAAATTCATGTGTTTTGTTCAAAATTTGTCTTTTTTAAATAAAAAATAATGTTATGGGTTAAACAGTCATCTTTTTGTTTGAATGTTTAACTCTTTGGTTGAAAATTCATGTTTTCAAGATTCACAATTTTAGATTAAAATTCTTCCGTTTGGTTTACGATTGAATTATTTTGTTCAGATTTTTTTTATATTACTCGACTGTTTTTTATTTTAAATGGGAAATCTTTTTCGGTGGAAATATCAACTGTTACATGTTCCGTTGAGGCGTCATTTTTGTTGTTAAAAATTCAAGTATTTGGTTTAAAGTTGAACTAGTTCGTAAAAAAAATTCATTTGTTCTTTTTGCTTCAAATTCCGACAATCTGGTAGAAAATTTAACTATTTGATTAAGAATCAACTTTTTGTTGAAATTTCATTTTTTATTTGAAGATTCAACTACTTGGTTGCAAGTTGAACTACTTTGTTAAAAGTATATTTTTCCAAGATTTAACTATTTAATGGGAAATTAGTATATTTTGTTGCAAATTCGCTTTTTTGGATAGGCAGTTAATTTTTCTTGTTGAAAAATCATCTTTTTGATGGAGAATTCAACTATTCTGTCGACTGCTTGTTGAAAGTTTAATTATTTTGATAAACATTCAACCGTTAAAAAGAATGGTTTTTTAATTGAAAATCAATTTTTTTAAATGAAAATGAAACTATTTCATTTTGGTTAAAAATTTATCCTTGTTTGATTTAAAAATTCAAATAATAGCTGCCAAATTTCTGCAATTTTTTGCAAATTCGGTTTTCTTGGTAGGAAATTAATTTTCTTTCTTGAAAATTTAACTGTATAGTTAAAAA
The DNA here is from genome assembly GCF_010883055.1 of Belonocnema kinseyi. Taxonomy (NCBI): domain Eukaryota; kingdom Metazoa; phylum Arthropoda; class Insecta; order Hymenoptera; family Cynipidae; genus Belonocnema; species Belonocnema kinseyi. The sequence continues at coordinate 112,389,845 of NC_046658.1, read as the reverse complement.
TGTATGTATATTAAAATTTTTTCTTTTCGGTAGAAAATGAATCGTTCTGGGTTGAAAATTCAACTCTTGTGGAATAAAACTTTTTTTTTTTAATTTCAGAATTGATCTCTTCAGGTAGGATATTCTTATTTTTTGGTTAAAATTGCTACTGTTTAATTGAAAATTCGTCTTTAGTGGTTCAATTAAACTATTTTTTAATTAATATCGTTTTTTGGTTAAAATATCAAATATTAGAGTTCATGACGAAAATTCAGTTTTTTTTTGTTAAAGTTGAACTAATTAGTTAATTCATAAGAACCCCCTCCGTCCTTCACCCCAAATCGATTTACTTAATTTTTGAATGAACCCTAAATTAATTCATGAAAAAAATTTATTCGGGGCGTCAAAACTGACGGACCGTAACGGAAGGGGGTAAAAAATCTTTAAAAAATGTTACGTAATTTATGCAAAGTCCCTATGTTATATAGATTGACTTAGACATTAACCTTTTTGTTTTTTGTTACAGGTAAGTTTGAATCTTCTTTATATGATAAATTGGCATATACTCTACTAGCATTTATAAATTTTGTCACGATAAGGTAAGAGTTTTATATAAAAGTACTTTTCGTTACCTGCTCTCACATGGGAGACCGCAAATTGAGAATGTTAGTATTTCAGCTGATCATTTTTTGATGAAAACTCATCAAATAATGATCTGAATAATAATTTTCAAAAGCAGTATGTGCTTTTTCGTCTTTGTTGGGAAAATTGGTTTTGAAATATTCGCCACAATTTTTTTGATTAATTAATTTTTCATTTATTATAATGTTTATTAATATGATTTTCTTCAATAATATTTAAAGATTCTGCAAATTATGTTTTTTGTTTAACCTCAGCATGTGCTTGGGGAAAAAACTTATGTTCTGTAAATCTTATAAATTTGTTTTGTAATGTTTGCCATTTATATATAAAATTATAATTATGTATGATAAATGATTATCTGCAATTATTTTTTAAGATGATTGGAGGAAATTATATTTATAAAAATCTTAATAAATACAAAATAAATAAAAATGTATGCAGGCAGAGAGAATCGAACACAGAACCTTCCGGCTATGAAGCCGAAGCACGACTGCCTGAGCTGCCAGATAATTGAAAGTATTATTCGTTAAACACTATATGGCTTGTTGGTGAATATTTTGAAGTCGATTTTGGCAAATGAATATACTCAGGTAAAATGCTTTCATTAAAGAAAAAGGTAACCAAATCTAAAATTTTCAATTTGGTGGTCTCCCCTTGTTAACAAGTAAGGAATTTTCGATTTCCCTTTCTTTGAAAACGCATTATTCCAGAAAATCCCTTCGGAGAGGAAAACTGGACAGGGGAGAGCAAATTCCAGGATTCGATCGACAATGGCACGACGATCGACAAAGCCTCAGGCTGTGTGCGTTACGATCTCGTATCTATCGTTACACTTATGCAACCGAGATTTATTGCCGATGATTATGCGCGGTTGGAAAGGGGGAGGGCTCGCCCTCGGGTACCACTGCCTCGATATGCGAATTATGCTTCGAGTTGGTATTGTAGGTGAAGAGGGAAAACTACCAACTATCTCCTTTTATTTTATTATCACCCCTTCCGGCGAACCGCTCGATTTATCAATAACTTTGCGTAAAATTATCACCTCACTGATCTCGATCGCATTACTTATATTACTGTGTCGAATCAACTCGAGCGATAGTGGCCTCTATGCACTCACTTAATCTATTAGCTCGCATAGGGTAATTTTATTGAACGCAGTTGTTGCGCGGAAAAAAATATCTCTGAGAACAATAGTTTTTCGATTATTTTAATAATCAAAAGAATATTCTTGATGATGTCAATTCAACTAAAGGAACTTATTTTGTAATAGTTGAGATAGAGGTCATTCAAAAAATACGTGAACCGGGGGCGGCTGCCAGAATATAACTCTCCATTTTTAAAACAATTGGAAAAGCATCACCCAGCGGGGGGGGGGGGTGATTCCTGAAACATGTATCGCTTATTATTATATTATATCATTATATTATTATTATTATCATTATATTATAATCTTGAAGCAGCACTTTCACTCATTAACTTTGTAATATAATAATGTTTTTGTTAGTGTGATAACCTGCTGGATATTAAAATGGAATGTCTTTACCGATTTAGATAACTCAGATTTTTAAAAAAATGCTTGAAACGGATCATTTCAAATAAAGACCATTATTTTTAGTAAAGAAATTTCAAAACCTCTAAAAAATATTGAATTTTAATCAATGATGGCTTATTTTTTCAAGGAAAATATTCTCTACATCTCTATTTTTGTAATTGTTTCTATGACTCGAAAATTTTATTTTTCATTTCTTGGAACAAATTCCTATAATTTTTTTCTAATAAATTTTATTTAAAAAATTCGATTTTTTAATAGCTGTGGATAATAGTTAATTATTTAAATAAGTTTGATAAACAAATGCAAATTCTTTGCGATGATTTCGTTTTCTCACGAAATTAACTCTAAATAGCCTGAAAAAATCCTTCCCTTATGGTGCTTTATCAACAAAAAACAATTTTTCATTTTATACACAATTTTAAAAACAAATTTACAACTTAACTCCATTTCAGCAAATGAATGTCGTTTCTTTTACGAAATTGACTGACAATGATTCAGAAAGTCCCGTATTTATAAACAAATACGAATTTTCGTAAATTTTCAACTGGCAGATTGTTCTTTTTAACGGAATTAATTATAAATAACTTGGCTATATATCTTTAATGTGTAATTCATTAATTTTGTTTAAAAATAATTATACTCAAAAATCCGCGATATCTTCAGTTTTAAAGAGTACACAAACTTTTCTCTATATAGTTTAAATTTCACTGTCTATGGTGGCCTTAGCGGCAGTGCTTGTGTTTCTGAATATAGCAGTCTTTCAAAATTTTGTTTCGTATATGTATTTTTAAATTTTATTTAAATAAGTAGCAAATATTGTCGCCTGACAAGGTCTCCTAAATAATAAGTTCCTTTCGCAGCCACTGGCAGTCCTTTTTGTAACGAAAAACAATATCCATTTGCCGTCAAGTAGTTAACGTTACATCCTTTTTATACAATTTGTCATAAAATAAATAATTATTATTAGTTGATAACATCTTAAGTGAAGAATTTTTTCCAGTAATTTAAAATTAATTACTTTTAAATAATTAACTATTGTCATCATGTATTAAAAAACCTTACATTTTATTTATTTCTGTACATTTTTAATACATTTTTTTTTAAAGGAATGATATTTTCAAAGAATGAGATTACTAAAATTGGCATTTTTTATTAAATTTCTTTATAAAATTAACAATGACTTCGGTTTTTCTTTAAATGAAAAACTGAGCATTCTTTTTACGTATACCCCAAACAAAAATTTGCAAAATAAAGTCTCCAAGTGTTTTAAATCTTGAAGTGGCACTTTCACTTAATTATTTGTTAATATAACGTGCTGAATTTTATTTTTCAGGAATGTCTTTACTGATTTAGTTAGCTTTCAAGCCATAGATTAATTTGTTCACAAAAACTATTTTGCCCTACTGTATGCCATATTGAATTTAATAAAATTAACGTTGACCAAAATTATTCCAAATTTTTTTCATTCAGATCCCCATTTTATAAAATAATGCAACACTTTTTGAAAGCTCACAATTATTTTTTAACCAGAAATGTAAAAAAAATGCTATTTTCGAAAACTTAAAACTGATAATTTCTTTTAGTTTTGATCGTTTTTTTAGAAAGCGATGGAAATTTTTGTTTTGTTTTTGCAGAACACACTGGGAAAAGGGTTTGTTTATTTCAAGCAAACAAATTTGTTTAAATTGAACAAAGAATACATTTAAAACAAACTTTGGTTTGGCCCTATAGCAAAGAAATAATATCTTTGAGTTTAACAAACAATTTTTTTGATTAAAAGAAACCTTGTGTGATTCAAATAAAATTTCTTTAAATGAAATTAAAAATTTGCTTAATTCAAATATATGCTTTGTTTTAATTAAAACAAAGCGTATTCGAACAATTTTTTGTTTGCCTCAAAAGAAACAGCTTTACCAGTGCAATGTTATTCATATTCAGTACTTCATGGCATAAGTTTTTCTAAAATGTTCTTTGAAAAATTGTTCATAATATTAAAAAGTTTTATCTAAAAAAAATCTAATGGTGCTTGGCTAAAATTTTAATCTTCTCAAAAAAATCTGCTGTGCCCTACTAGAACACGAATCAAGCACAATTTAAGATAACCTTCATGTTTTGGAAAATCCCAGATGGCGATGCCGCAACTTCGGGAACGTGTTTTATAGAGGATATTTTGTAGATGGCCAGTAATGGTCATGTTATCATATCTATTACAATCTGTGATGGTGACCTTTTTGATAAACTTATAAGAGTAGATAAGGAATAAAGCAACATTTCTGGTAGCTTCTGTCATCGAAATATAATAACAATTTAAGTAATAGTATACATAGCTGGATTTCGCTTTAAAACAACGTATTTTAAACAAATTTATTTTGTGTGGTAGCTATAAGAAACACTTGATACATTTATAGTGATTTTCCAATAAAATGTAAAATTCAATAATAGTTCAATGCACTTTCATATTTGAGTCTTCACACTCTTTCCCCTGTTCCACTTCTTTCATTTTTGAAGAATTCTTCTGTTTTCCCCTGTTTCGAAGAAACTTACCCTGTTTTCTTTTTTTCGCTTAGATGCGAATTGAATTAATAGACCCTAATAAGAAAATTCAACGATTTTTGGTTGAAAAGTCTACTGTTATGTTTTTAGTTCAGAGTTCATTTCGTTTGGAGAAAAATTCTGCTATTAATAATAATAATATTAATTAATAATAATATTCAACTACTTGATTGAACTGTTTTATGCAAAAAAATGTTGTTGTTAAAGATTAATCTCTTTGGCTGAAAATTTAACTTCCACTTTTATCAAATTAATCTGCTTGGTTAAAAAATTCACATTTAGTGTTGAATCATAAACTCCTTTTTGAAAATGCATTTTTTTTAAGATAAAGAATTTTAGTTAAAATTTTAACTTTTTCATTGAAATTTACTTTTGGTTTAAATATAAACTATTACATGCTTCTTTGAAAATTAATATTTTTTGGTTTACTTCAACTGTCTTACGGAAAATTTAGCATTTTGGATTGAAAACTCAACATTTTGGTAGAAAATTAAATTATTTGTTTGGAAACTAACTTTTTTGATTAAAATTCATATTTTTTGTTGAAAATTTAACTATTTAGTTAAAAATTGAACCATTTTGATGGAAATTTAACAAATTGGTAGAAAATGAAATTTTTTGGTAAAAATCATATTTTCAGATTGAAAATTCAACTTTTTGTAGATAATTCGTCTTTTCGATTTCAGGATAAAACAATTTAAATTCTTCTTTTTGGTTGAAATACCTTTTTCTTTTGGTATAAAATGTATCTTTCATGATAGAAAATTCATCTTTTTTGGTTTATAAGTAACCTTTTTTTGAAAATTCGATTTTTCGTGTTCAAAATTAAATTTTCTTAAAAAAAATACGACTTTACGCTCGAAAATTCAACTGTTGTCAAACAATTTGTCCCTTTGACTTGAACAACTATTTTTTTAAGCTAATTTTTTTAATGTGGTGAAACATAAATTTTGTTTTGTTGCAAAGTTCACTATTTTGTTGAAAACGTAATATCTTTCGAATCGGAATCTTGGGAATTTAAAGCAATTTATATTTAATTGAATAAGGTATCTAGATCGTTTTATTGAAAAGAATATATATACCCTTATTTCGCCCTACTTTCGTGAAAAATAACCCTATTTTTCCTCTGCTTCAAGAGGATTTTAGGCTGGTATACTTTTGTTGCAGGTAACACAGGTCAACATGGTTTTGTTGTTGGAAAATGGAGGGTCATTTCAGCAATCTGGAACACCTCCAAGCAAAAATTTTCAAGAAAAAACACCCAGTAGAAAATATTTGCCTCAAAGTACCAGGTGTATACATATGAAACTGGTATTTTTTCAAGAAAAAAACACATTTATTTCAAGAGAATGATAACAAATATTTTATTCAAAGTATGCGCCCTC
>NC_046658.1:112377330-112383634 GCF_010883055.1 Belonocnema kinseyi | reverse complement strand
CGCCAATTAGCACAAATGGTAAGTTCCGACAGTGCCTACAAGTGTGCCTACTGGCCGCTAGATGGCAATACCGGTTTCATATGTATACACCTGGTATTTAAAGCAAATGCTCAAGACATAATGGGACATATCTTGTAATTTCAAATTGGCGTAACTTGGTAAAGAAAAATGTTAATTGAACTCTGCAACTCTCAAAGTAAAAAGAAAGAGCAGTACTATATGATACAACTAAAGAAAAAATCCCCAAAAATGTTGTGTCTTCTGTACATAACTTGAAAAGTAGCCAGAAACGACATTTTTTGGGTACAAACCCTCAAATATCTTAAAATCCTGACGTGATGCGCCAATTCTGACCCCGAATTCGGATTCTACGTAAAAAATTGCCTCGGAAATGACCCTCCACTTTCCCACAACTGACATCACCCCATTATTTGCAGGCCTGTGATAACACAGGCCCACGCAAAAAGTTGTCTGCACGAGATAAGTGACTGCGCTACCCTGATGGATTTTGAGCCGCTAAATTCGAATATGGCCTTAGAATTTGTCCTACACGTCTCAGTCTTCCCCTAGATGCAAAAGTAGTGAAAAGCCTAGGGACTTTCTCGTCACACAGGCCATACAAAAAATTTGTCTGCACGAGACAAGTCTTTAGGTTGCTCCTATGAATTTTGAGCCGCTGAATCCAAATCTGGCCTCAAAATGTACCCTACATATCTTAGTTTTCCCCTAGATGCAGTAAATAGGAGGAAACTGCGGATATTGTGGACATTAGTTTGATAATACCAGTATCTAGAAGAATAAACGTACTGGTATCATATTCTTATGTGTTTGGACTCTTATAGATCAAATTCAAACATAAGAATTCCCCAGTGTGCCTACCGTTTCCCCTAGCTATGAAAAATCTATGGAAATTAAAGGTCTTGCGCAAGTTATACTGACTTATAAAGAAAAAAAAAGACCAATGTTATTTTCTCTGCACTTTTGCGCTCTTAATATATATATATATATATATTTGACCCCTAATTTTTTCGAGCTTCTACCATTTTCTCCCTTTATGCGAAAACTAGGGAAAAGCCAAGGGAATTCTGGTCACAGAGGGCAAACAAAAAATTGGCCTGCACGAAAGAAGTGGCTAGGCTACCCTTATGGTTTTTGAGCCTCTGAATCCAAATCTGGCCTCAGAACTTCTCGTACACGTCTCAGTTTTCGTCTAGATGCAGAAAAAAGGCAAAAATCTAGGGATATTCTGGACGTTATTTTAATAATACTAGTATACGCGAGAAATAGACATATGGATGTTATATTTTAAAGTTCCGCGACTTATAGTCTTAATTTGTACACAGAAATTCTCTAGTGTGCCTTATGTTTCCCCTAGCTTGGGTGATTCTAGAGAAATTGAAGGTCCTTCCCATATTATATAGATTTGTATAGGAAAAAATAACAAAAATGCCATTTCTTTTGAAGTTTTGCGTGCTAAAATGTAAATAAGAACCTCAAATTTTTCAGGTCTGTTCCATTTTCTCTCTAGATACAAAATAGATGCAAAAGCCTAAGCAATTTCTGGTCACACAGGCCCACCAAAAAAAATTTTCTGCTCGGTACAAGTAACTGATTTCGCACGCAAAACTGTAAAGGATATTAGGTTTTTGTTCTTTTTTCTGTGTAAATCTATATAATCTGAAAAAGCCCTTCAATTTCCCTAGAATTACCCAAGCTAGGAGAAAAAGAAGGCACACTAATGGATGTATGTCTACAAAATTAAAAAGGTCTCCCGCCTCCTGCTGAAAAAATGGTTTGTCATGTCAACTATCTAGTTTGTAAGATATGGTACTTCTATTTTATTAGTTGGCACAAAAATTTCATTAGTTGCAGATACTATTCAATTGGATGTATCAACATCCAATAAAATGGTTGTTCCAACTAATAAAATAGCAGTACCATATCTTACAAGCTAGGAAGTCGGCTCAACTAAACGTTCTTTTCAGTGCCTATGTAGTACCGAATCTCGAATTCTGCCTCGATTTAGAATTCCCGAGCCCGAGAGCGTTCCGGCGGGCGTTATCGGTCTAGCGATCGCGTAACAGCGACGCGATAATTGTGAAATATTAATAATAATGAGGAAACGGGTCCAGGTTCTGGCGCAATGGACTCTCGCATCTAGACATCGGTGTATGCTATCCACGCGATCGACGATATTGCCGCTATCTTTCGCTTATATTTATGTTACCGCGCTCGCTAATAATATCGTTATGTAAATTCGTATATATGTAGTCAGTAGCGATTCAAAGCTATCATAAAGTGACGGTATAGACAGATTGCGATCGAAGAACGTGCAACTCAACTTTTCTTGATTTATTTCCTAAGCGGCATTGAGGGGAAAAATCATTTTTAATAAAAAAGAATCGTTTATTCTCCTGAGGGGACTCATTGAAGCTATACGAAGGGGGAATCGAACGCTCAGAGGACACCAATGTGCGTCCAAGCCTTACGCCTTAGCGCTCATGACCATTCCTTTACTTATTTACGAGGTGTGTTCAAAAAATAACGTGACTTTATGGTTTTATCAAAAAATATTCATTTATTCCTAAATGTTTATGTTGTCCCCTTCAAAGTAATCCCCCTCAGATATAATACACTTGTGCCAACGCTTTTTCCAATCATCGAAGCACTTATGATAATCATTTTGTGGTATAGCCTTGAGTTCTTTCAGCGATGCAGTTTTTATCTCCTCAATCGTTGAAAATCAATGTCCTTTCATGGATCTCTTCAGTTTTGGGAAAAGAAAAAAGTCACTGGGGGCAAAATCCGGTGAATATGGAGGCTGAGGCATGACTGTGGTGCTGTTTTTGGTCAGAAAATCTTTCACAAGCAACAATGAATGAGCAGGTGCATTATCGTGATGCAAAAGCCACGAATTGTTTTTCCAAAGTTCCAGAGGTTTTTTGCGTATCGCCTCTTGCAAACGGCGCATAACTTGAATTCCTGATGCACTACGCGACGGTAATCAAAGAAGACAGTGAGCAAAACCTTCATATTTGACCAAACTTGACGTGCTTTTTCGGTCTTGGAGACTCAGGATGCTTCCACTGAGACGATTGAGCTTTAGTTTGGACGTCTAACCATATACCCACGATTCATCCCCAGTTATAACCCTTTTGAGAAAATCAGGATCATTCTTGACTTCATTCAATATCTCCTGAGCGATGGTCATGCGATGGATCTTTTGATCAAAATTAAGCAGTTTTGGAACAAATTTCGCTGACACACGTCTCATGCCCAAAACGTCCGAAAAGATAGCATGGCATGAGCCAACCGATATGCCAACATCTTCAGCCACTTCTCTGATGGTAATTCGGTGATTTTTCAACACCATTTCTTCCACTGCTTGAACGTTTTCATCTGTTGTTGACGTGCTGGGGCGTCCAGGGCGAGGTTCGTCTTCGACATCTTCTCGGCCTTCTTGGAACAGCTTGTACCACTTATACACATTTTTCTTACTCAGAGTAGACTCACCGTATGTAACTGTCAACATTTCAAGAGTTTTAGAGCACTGGATTCCATTTTTCACAGAAAATTTAATACAAATTCTTTGCTGCATTTTTTTCGAAAGAAGAAAATCGCCGAGCACACCAAACCCTTCTAGCCTTTTACGCCTCTGCCAGAAAAACAAGACGAGCTATATAGTCAAAACCGTGAACATATGATCGTGACGAGTGTACCAACACAACAAAACAAAAAATTTAAAACTTGAATGTACGTAGCCCGCGAAAATTGAAAAGTCACCTTACTTTTTGAACACACCTCGTATACCAATCAGTTTGGAGAAATATTATATAAGTAGCAAAACTAACGCATACATTGCGCGCTTATTATTTTTTCTTGTGTTTATTGCCTGATTATTAAGTTAAAAAATATGTTTGAATATGAATAATACATTATGTAGCAAGGGACGAAAGTAGCAGATTTTTCCCGCGGGCAGTAATTACCCGAGGAAAAAATCTACTTTCGTCCCGTGTAGCATATAATATTTTATTCCACTCTCGACCGTGGCCACCTTTTGGCTGAAAACCCGGTCTGTCGCAGTTTTCTATAGATTTGTTTGCGGCTCTAATTCTGATAGACTATCTTTTACTTTCGCCCTGCAAATTTTAGTTTCACCCCACAAGTGCGGTTTACGGGAAATATATGCTGCTTTGTCCCTATTTTCATGGAAAAAAGGTGGCTATTTCGGTCGATTGTGGAATAAATAATATAAATAACAATTATAAATTAACGTAAATATTAAAATAGCTAAACCGGCTTGCATAAAATTTCAGTTTCAATTTTATTCTGCTTGCAGTAAACTGTAACTTTTATTTAAATCCTAGCAGGGATCAGCATAGAAAGAAATAATTATGTTAATTTGGAATTTTGTATTGTGATAACAGGGATTTGACAGTATTATCAAATGTGTTTTTAATGCTTGAATTATGAAGATATACGATGTTGAAAACTCTTCAGTTTAAAAGATATACACATAAAAGTTCCTCAGTGTGGAGTCTATGTCTTGAAAGCGTGATTGTACTTTATTTTAAAACTAATAATTAAATTTATGTGTGTATCGTAATCCGCAGTCAGTTCTAGTTCAATTTGAAGTTATGGTCACTTTAATATTGTCAAATTCCACTTCCATTTCCACGAAAATGGATACCTTTTTTCAGTTCATCTTTTTCGGCTCGGGAGTGCAGGTTTTGTTTTATCTTTAAATTGGGACTTTGATTTTACGGAATGTTCTTTCACTCTTTCAAAAAATTCCCACTTTATTGATTATTCAGTTCTGTACTGCCACCCTTCAAATAACAATTCGCCATTATTTAAAATCAAAAGTCAAGTTGTCATTAAAAAATCTTCCAAATTGAAAAAATTTCGAATTTTAATCTTCAAAATTGTAGCATTTTTCATTTTGAAACCTTGATCTTGTATAGTTTTCAATTATATGTTTTCAAAATTTAAATTGTTTTAATGTGAAAGATTTACAATTCTTTTATTATCGAAAATTATTTACTATAGAAAACTGTTCAATTTTAAAGATGCAAAAAAGAAAACATCTTAAATTTTGATGATTTTGAAGATGAAACGATAATCTTTTAATTGTAAATCTCCCAAAATGAAGAAATTTAAAATAAACTCACCGAATTTTTAATTGTAAAACATACAACCCGCATCATTTTTAATTGGAATTAAAAAAAATAAAACTCTGGAATTTTAATCATTTGAGTTTCGCAATTGGAAATTATTCAATTTTCATCAATCGTAATTAAAAATTCTTCAAGTTTAAATATATGCCATTTAAGGATCTTCAGTATTTAACGTGTATTCCAGGAAATAACGCGAAAATAACGTTCAGAAAATAACGTGAATTTTCGTTTTTTGAAAAAAAGATTCATTTATTGTTCTACATTAATGTTGTCGTTTTCAAAATAGTCCCCATTAGATAGTGCCAGGGCTTCTTCCAATCCTTAAAACACTTCTGAAATTCGATCTTTTTCATAGCCTTTAGTTCTTTCAGCGATGCGCTTTTAATGTCATCTATGCTTGTAAAACGACGGCCCTTTGAGGTTCTCTTTATTTTTTGAAATATGAGAAAGTCACACGGAGCCATGCCTGGCGAATATGGATGCTTGGGGCATCGTTTTAGTTTTTTTTTTTTTGCCAAAAATTCACGAACAACCAATAAAGTGCAAGCTGGTGCATTTTCGTGGTGCAAAAGCCATGAATTGTTTTTCCACATATCCGGGCGTTTTTCCAGATTGCTTTACCCAAACGGCGTTGAACTTGTAGATAGTACTCCTTATTGACCGTTTGACTTCGTGGCAAGAATTCATGATGGTACTATGACATTTTCATCAATTATTGTTGATGTGCCGAGGCGTCTGGGGCATTCGTCATATTCAACGTCTTCACGGTCGTCTTGGATATGCTTATACTACTCGTAAACTCTTCTTTTACTCACAGCTGACTCACCATAGGCCTTTGTAAACATTTTACACTTTGTTACACTTCATTTAATTTTTTACGCAAAATTTGATACAAATTCTTTGATCAAGTTCTTTTAACAAACGAAAATTGCCGAGATCATAAAAACGCGTCTAACCTTAGCGGCTGCCACAGACAAAGTAAACAATTCATACAGCTGAATATTCTATCATACTTCAGGGGCATGTATACCAATATAACCAAAAATTTGTTGGCATTAGGAATCTCGAAACCCGCGAAATTAAAAAATTCTCGTTATTTTCTGAACACACCTCGTAATACTAAAATA